>NC_061095.1:66390580-66425580 GCF_015104395.2 Macrobrachium nipponense
TTCTTCCATGCACTCTTGAGCACTCGTCTTCACTGGTTTTAAGATATTGCCCCAGTGCTCTGTTCTCGATGTTGACGCAGTCCTCTATGCTTAGTAGTCCTCTCCCTCCTTCTTTCGTGTTATGTATAGTCTGTCTGTATTTGCTCTTGGGTGTAGTGCTTTGTGTATTGTCATATGTTTCCTAGTTTTCTGGTCTATGTTGCGGAGTTCTGCCTTCGTAACATAGACCAGAAAACTAGAAAACATTATTATTATTATTATTATTATTTTTTTTTTTTTTTTTATTTTTTTTTTTTTTTTTTGCTCTATCACAGTCCTCCAATTCGACTGGTGGTATTTATAGTGTGGGGTTCCGGGTTGCATCCTGCCTCCTTAGGAGTCCATCACTCTTCTTACTATGTGTGCCGTTTCTAGGATCACACTCTTCTGCATGAGGCCCGGAGCTACTTCAGCCTCTAGTTTTTCTAGATTCCTTTTCAGGGATCTTGGGATCGTGCCTAGTGCTCCTATGATTATGGGTACGATTTCCACTGGCATATCCATATCCTTCTTATTTCTATTTTCAGATCTTGATACTTATCCAATTTTTCCCTCTCTTTCTCTTCTACTCTGGTGTCCCATGGTATTGCGACATCAATGAGTGATATTTCTTTCTTCTGACTTTGTCAATCAACGTCACGTCTGGTCTGTTTGCACGTATCACCCTATCCGTTCTGATACCATAGTCCCAGAGGATCTTTGCGTGATCGTTTTCTATCACTCCTTCAGGTTGGTGCTCGTACCACTTATTACTGCAAGGTAGCTGATGTTTCTTGCACAGGCTCCAGTGGAGGCTTTTGCTACTGAATCATGCCTCTTTTTGTACTGGTTTCTGTGCAAGTGCCGGGCATTCACTTGCTATGTGGTTTATGGTTTCACTTTTCGTATTGCATTCCTACATATGGGAGAGGATGTTATTTCTGTCTATCGTACTTTGAACATATCTGGTTCTTAGGGCCTGATCTTGCCGTGCCCCGCTGTTATCATTCCTTCAGTTTTCTTTTTTTGTAGCTCTCCCCCTCTGTAGCCATTGCCAATTGTCATCGCTGCTAGTTCTTTTAGTCATCCGTGCTCATGTATTGTCCCGTGCATTTGGTTTTGTTTTGTGCCAGTCCTCTGTTCTTCTTTCTGTCTTTCTCCTGTCACTGTATATTTCTGGGTCTTCGTCTTGCTTTTTATTAGCCTTCTTCCATGCACTCTTTAGCCACTCGCTTCACTGGTTTCAGTATATTGCCCCACTGCTTTTTTCTTTGTTTTCGATGTTGACGCAGTCCTCTATACTGAGTAGTCCTCCCTCCCTTCCTTTCGTGTTTTTATGTTTAGGTCTGTCCTTCCGTATTTGCTCTTGGGTGTAGTGCTTTGTGTGTTTGTCATAGGTTTCTGGTTTTCTGATCTATGCTGCGGAGTTCTGCCTTTCGTCCATTCCACTATTCCTGCGCCTGTATCTGATTACTGGCACTGCCATGTGTTTTTTATGGCTTTTATCATATTTCCGGCGTTGAGTTTTGACTTGAGTGATCGCCTTGAGTCTCTGCATATATTCTTTCCTGATCGTGTCCTTCATCTCTCTTGGTGTTTTTATATCTCCTCCTTACATTATTCCCAGGTATTTTGTAATCCTGTCTCAATCTATGTGTTTGATGTTGCTCCCATCTGGTAGCTTTATCCCTTCAGTTCTCGTTACTTTGCCTTTTTGTATGTTGACTAAGGCGCATTTTTCTATTCCAAAACATCCTGATGTCCCCCCAGATACAATCCTTACCGTCTGGATTAGGGTGGGTATCTATTTCCTTGATGCTCTTACCATACAGCTTGATGTCGTCCATGATATTCAATGGTTGATTTTGTTGCCTCTTTTCTTGAGTTGGTACCTGGCATCCATTCTTCTGTAGTACTTTTGTCAAGGGAATCATGGCTACTAGAAGAGTAGTGGGGACAGTGAGTCGCCCTGGAAGATCCCTCTCCTGATATTACCTCTGCTAGTCTTATTCCAGAGCTTGTAAGTATTGTATTCCAGTTGCGCATTGGTATTTTTGAGGAAGCTGATGGTATTTTTCCTCTGCCCCATATATTTTCAGGCATTCTATTAGCCAGTGTGTGGTATTCATGTTGAAGGCTTTCTTATAGTCTATCCATAGCCATGCTTAGGTTGGTTTTCCTTCTCCTACTGTTCTTCATTACCATTTTGTCTATCAGAGCTGGTCTTTTGTGGCCCTACACTTCCTTCTGCAGCCTTTCTGTTGGTGGGGGATGGTGTTTGTCTCCTCTAGGTAGTTGTATAGCCTTTCACTGATGATACCTGTTAGTAACTTCCACATTATTGGTAGGCAGGTGATAGGCCTGTAGTTACTGGCTATATTTCCCTTACTCTTGTCTTTTTACTAAGGATGTTCTTCCTGTGGCCTCCATGGGCCATGGGTGCTTGGTGATTTGAGATACAATGCTGGAGTTGTTCTGCTATTCGTGGGTGTAGGCCTTGAAGTTTTTGAGCCGTATCCATGGACTTCATCGGGACCTGGGCTTTCCAGTTTGGCATTTTCTTTTAGTTGGTGTCTGACTGTGTCTGTCGTGATGTCTGTGAATCTTTGTTTTATTCTCCCTGTTTCTTCTTCCTTAACTTCTGAGCCATGTTGCATGTTTGTTGTGTGATACCGGATTGCTCCATATGTTTTCCCAGAGTCTCTTACTTGGTTCGGCTTGCGGATTATTTCTGGGTGGTTGTCTTCCCCTCTTAGTTGGCTGTATAGTCTTTTCTGGTTGGTTCCGAATAGTTTTGTTCTGTTGGTATCCCTTATTTCCTGTTACATGTACCGTTGGATTCTTATGTGCTTTGGCCTTAAGCCTCTGTTTTACATCTTCTATTGTGTTGTTTAGTCCCCTCTCTTGTACTTTGTATTTCTCGTTGAGTTCCTCCCTTGTTTTCTTGCTTCTTAGCCTTTTTTTCTGCCATCTCTTTCAGTTTACTCAAGTCAGATCTCATCACCATGATTTGCTTTTCCAGGCGCCTTTTCCAAGGAGGTGCTGTTTTGGTTTCTGTTGGGTTGGTTGTGCTGGTGGTGTTGGTGTTTCGAATTCCCATCAGTTCTGCTACTAATCTTGCTCCTGCATATGTCAAGTTATTTGTTTCTGTGATACTGGTGGTGTATATTATGCCCATTATTTCATTGACCCCGCCACTTGTTTTCTCTTAATTTCTTTGTGTTGTAGGCTTTCATGGAGGGGATCTTTGTTCTCTCTGTATCTTCGTCGGTGTTTCCTTCGTGTGTCGTTGTTTGATACCTCATCCTCCCTGTCGTCTTCTGTGGCATCGTCTCTCAGTTCGTCTTCGTGTAATTTCGTTGTCGTGTGACATTTCCTTTTCCAGTTCTTCTCTTTCTGTTGGGGAGAGCCAGTTCTTTTTCTTTATGTTCCTTACTTGTCTGCCAGCCTCTGCCCTGTTTTGGGGGTGTTATTCCTCTCATTCCAGATGTTGACCATCTTCTTCTATATCCTCTCTCCGTCGGGTTGCTTCTGATGTAGCAATCTCCATATTTCCTTATTTTCTTCTCTTGTCCTTTCTTCCTTTTTGCCTCTGTAGCTCCAATCTCAGGCTGTTGATTATTGTCGTTGTGGTGATCAGTTGCTGGATGACGACCTCTAAGTACCTGACCGTCTTCCCCTTCAATTGGGTTGAATACCTGGTTGCCGGACGAAGCTCCTCTGTTGCCAGAGGTTCCATTTACGTCGTTGTCATTTAATCCTTCATTTCTTTCCATCATTGCTGAGTTTTGCTATTTACCCCATAGCTGGACCCTACTCCATCAGGGATGGTACTCATTTACAGCTGAGTAGACTGAGGAAATTATGGTAAAGATCCTTTCCCAAGGAATCAACGCCGAGGAGAGCGGTCACCCATCCAAACGACTGACCAGAGCCAATGTTGCTTAACTTGACTTAAGTCTATTGACGACCTAACCCACTCCTCACGGCGCCACATATATATATATATATATATATATATATCTATATATACTATTATAATTATTATTATTATTATTATTATTATTATTATTATTATTATTATTATTATTATTATTATTATTATTATTATTATTATTATTAAACAGAAATGGCGGAGTTACTGAATTTATTTTATAAAGAATTTTCTCTATTTTTAATTCGTGGCTTATACCTTTATTTATAACTGTATACGTATATATCACTATACATTAAGAGCTGTATTGTAATGATCTTATTCCTATAAAAAAAAACATTTTTCATCCATCAATCATAATGACACCTATTCATCTCAAAATTATAAACGGAGACCATTTCACCACTTCATAGTTAACGAGACATGATAAGTCGTAACCTAATTAACTAAACCTAATCATTTCCACTAACAATTACAATCGTTATTTCATCTATAAAGATAAAAAACTTTCTTTTATTCTGCTTATTAGGTGGCCGAGTCATGTTCACTCTCTCTTGGCATTTAAATTATGGGTCATTAATATTGTCATGCGCCATTTGAGTGTTCTATTTAATATACCATTTTATGTCGTTACCAAAGTTCTCTTTTGATAAAGGACCAAAGGTCTTTGATGGTTTTATCAACCAGATTGAGAATCCTGTTGATCAACTATTTTCAAACAGCTTTTCATCGTAACTATGCCCAGTTCCTTCAGTATATATATATATATATATATATATATATATATATATATATATATATATATATATATATATCTATATATATATATATATGACCTCTAAGATATAATTGCAGACTTAAATACAAATTAGTTGCCTTAGAGATATTTTCGTTGTATATGTATGTTTAGTATGTGTTGTGAATATGTATTGTTTACCAAAGTTCTGAATAGCTGTAACCCTATATAATCCTTTAATTGTCTTGTCTTTGTCTGAGCAGATTGACTTAATCTTTTTTTTTTATTGTACATATTTTATGCTTGTTTGGAAAGGTTCCTCATTCTCCAGGTGTGCCGGATTCTAGGTACTAATCTCCTTATAATCCCTATCTGACAGTTATACGACCTTTCCTGTACTGTTACTTACCCATGTAAGTCAGTTTATCTGCTGAGTAAAGGACGTTGAGTCGAAAGATCTTGCAGCAACTCCGTTGTTTATTTTCCTTCCTTCGTGCTTAGACCTTTATTTATGGATTTATCACGTTCCAAACTTTCGTGATTCAGTTATAACGTATATATACCCTCCTCCTTCTCCTCCTGACATGAGGAAAATCTAATAAAGTTTATTCCTCCACTGAGCGCGAATTGTGTATTTATCCGATCTGGTTGTTATTCTGCTTAGTCCTTCTTCATATCCGCTTTATCTCGCAACTCGAGCGTCGAATAGGATTATAGTCTCCTTAATTAAGCCTCTCTCTCTCTCTCTCTCTCTCTCTCTCTCTCTCTCTCTCTCTCTCTCGGTTCTCGGTTTTTTTTTGTAGAAATTCTCATCAGAAATACGATTTCGTTCATTAGTCCTTAAAAGTTTCCATACCCCCATCTTTCTTTTCTGTATGTTCATAAGAGAGAGCGAAAGAGGTTATCAAGTGGGCAAAGAGGGATGCACTATTAAACGAAGAATGAGTTATTAAAACTAAAAAGGTTACATATATATATATATATATATATATATATATATATATATATATCTATATATATATATATTATATATATATATAATATATATATACATACACACACACCACACACACATATATATATATATATATATATATATATATATTATATATATATATATATGAAACCTTTTTAGTTTTAATAACTCATTCTTCGTTTTAATAGTGCATCCCTCCTTTGCCCACTTGATAACCTCTTTTCGCTCTCTCTCTTATGAACATACAAAAGAAAAGAAAGATGGGGTTATGGAAACTTTAAGGGCTAATGAACGAAATCGTATTTCTGATGAGAATTTCTACAAAAAAAACCGAGACCGAGAGAGAGAGAGAGAGAGAGAGAGAGAGAGAGAGAGAGAGAGAGAGAGAGAGGCTTAATTAAGGAGACTATAATGTCCTATTCGACGCTCGAGTTGCGAGATAAAGCGGATATGAATAAGGGCTAAGCAGAATAACAACCAGATCGGATAAATATAAAATTCGCGCTCAGTTTAGAAATAAACTTTGCTAGATTTCCCTCATGTCAGGAGGAGGAGGAGGAGAAGTAGGAGGGCAAATTGTCTCAATTGCCCAAAATAAGGGACAGTATAACACTTTGGCACAATCGTTCTGAATAAAAGTCAAAAGAAACGAAAATTCAAACACATTAAAATTCAATAATTTGCATACTAATATTACAAAGAACAGCTCCTATTCTTTCTTTTAAGTCTTTTGTTTATGTTATGTTAAGATTTCATTCTCATCTCCACCACAATGTCAGTTCTGATTCCCATGTTGGATATTTTCACAAATTCTCCCTGTGGCTTCATTCGTCATCTTACTCTTTTTGTCTTTCTCACATTTTCTCTTTCTATTGACATTTATTGAGTTTCATTTGCATTTCTCATTCCTCTTCTTCCTCCAGACATTGTAAGATTTCTTCTCAGTTATTGATGATAGTCGGCAAATATTTCCTCTCCAATTCTTTAAGCATCTGAAATTAGTGCCGTCAGTGCACCTCATGTAGTGCACTGTAGGTATTACCTAAGGCTTTTTGCAGCATTCCTTCAGCCCCTAGCTGCAATCCCTTTCATTCATTTTACTGTGTCTCCCTTCATATTCTCTTTCTTCCATCTGACTTTCCTCAACACTTTCCTAACAACTGATTCACGGAACAACTCCATTGAGGTTTTCTGCTGTCACACTTTTCAACCTTTTTATTGTCAATTCCCGTTTCAGAACTGAATAACCTCATTGGTTCCAGCGCTTGGCCTTCGGCCTAAATGCTATATTATGTTCTCTTTTCTCCTGTTTGTGTAACCTATTGCACTAAAATTCAAGCAGATCTGTTGTGGGCAAGTTTCATTAAAAATCCATATATTTCTAGATAATTAATAAGACCTGCTTAGTTTGTTCAATCAAATATGCAACTGAGCATTATTGGTTCATGGTTATTCTTTTATTACGAGTTGAATGCTGTGTTGTTACATACCAAGGGGTCCCACAAACCCATATAACTTCTCCAGGCTGTCTATATTCCCTCTGTGAGCTTTCAAGGATCATCAGCAGTGTCTCTCTTCTTTGTTTGATTTGGATTCTTGTTTGTCAATTTGGTTTCTTTGTTTCTTTTCACTTATTCCATTAAATCCTTTTCATTGTCACTGGCATTTTTTTATTTCAAATATTTTCAAATAATTCAATTTTATCACAAGTTATTTTGTCACATATATAAATTATATATATCTAGTTCTTGATAATTTCTGTGCTTATATACGTACAGAAATCCATGCACACATCTTATTAAGTTCTTGTATAACAAAAATGTTTTAGATATATACAAACAAATAAAGTCTTATTAGAGTCGTCCAGGGAAAGACGATATTTCACGATTCCACATCCGGGTTCCTTAAGTAAATAAAATGGTGGTGTTTAGTCTCTGTAGGAGGGAGGGTGATGGAGCCATTTCCTTCTAATATAAGTTTGTGAGGGAGTCGTTTACCTCCAAAGGTGGAGTTACTTTCATTTCATTAGACCGCTGAGAGATCTGGAAGTGTTGAAGGGATCTCTCTCTCTCTCTCTCTCTCTCTCTCTCTCTCTCTCTCTCTCTCTCTCTCTCTCTATCTATATATATATATATATATATATATATATATATCTATATATATATATATATATATATATATATATATATATATATATATATATATATATATATATATATAATAATATAAATATATATCTATATAGATAGATATATCTATATATATATATATATATATATATATATATATATATATATATATCTATATAGATATATTCTATGTCAGATATATATAGATATCTAATATATATAGAATATATATCTATATATATATATATGATCTATATATATAGATATCTATATATATAGTCTATATATATATATATATATAGATATATATATATATATATATATATATATATATATATACTATATATATAGATATCTATATATATATCTATATATATAGATATATATATATATATATATCTATATATATATATATATATATATATATAGTATATATATATAGTATATATACATATATAGATATATATCTATATATATATATCCATATCTATATCTATATATATATATATATATATATATATAATATATATATATCTATATACCGGATATATATATCAGCGATAACCGCCGGTTATTTATATCGCCAGATATCCAATATCCTTTCCACGTCAGTTATCAGTCTTCCCTTCTTCTCTTTCTCTCTTGATTATCGCATCCCCATTTTTGCGTAGAGTTGTCTTTCCCTCACTTCCTTTTCTTCCTCTTTCTCTGTTATCTACGCATCCATATTCCTGACGTGACCTATGCTCCTTATTGACATTAAATTCTGATTTAAGTCTTTTATCAGCAATCATTTGACCTCTCATGTTGACTCTATGTTCAATATACTATTTATACTTTCTATGCCTTCATTCGTCTCTTTGTTGGTCCTGGGGTCCATGTCAGGAATCTTAACCCATTCAGCATCCATGGGCTTCTATAGGAAAGAGACCGTGCTGACATAGTGCCTACCAAGAATACGATTCCTTTTTAAACGTGTTTACTGTGATATTTTGAGATTTTGATTCTATAATTTTGTTTTTAACTCAATTTTTAATAAATTTTTCAATAAGTGCATTGTACAATTGTCAATAATCTTCTCCTTTGAATAATAATTATAATATTAGTATTAATTAAAATTAAATTTCATCTTATACATTTCTAAAAAAAGTTATATATTTATACTTTATTTTTTAGTTTTTTCATTCTTGTATTTTCTAATAATGATAATAGTAATAAAGGCAATGTTAAGAAATTCATAGTTTCGTGAAAAAAACATATGTTAAAAAATATCTGCAATTATGTATTGAAAATATCTATGTAAAAATGATATATTTGTACATAGAAATATATTTTTAATATATAATTATGGATATTTTTTAACAATAATAATAATAATAATAATAATAATAATAATAAT
Organism: Macrobrachium nipponense; assembly: GCF_015104395.2. NCBI lineage: Eukaryota > Metazoa > Arthropoda > Malacostraca > Decapoda > Palaemonidae > Macrobrachium > Macrobrachium nipponense. Next base: position 66,399,773 of record NC_061095.1, read on the forward strand.
AATAATAATATAAAATAATAATAATGTCATTCATTACAGTCCAACTTCTTTTTAATTTTCTATGTACAGAGGTTATCCGTAACTCTCCCATAGCTCAGGAACTTGCAATATATTATATAAAACCCTTGACTAGAAAAACTATCGTGAATTGAAAGCTAACTTTCAATTTGCTTTCCCATTTTCTCTAGACCCCCAGCAGATGAGGGAAACTTGTGTATAATGAAAATTTTTATAGATGTTATGAATACCATATATATTCATCACATATCTGCCTTTTTATGACGTGAAAATGTTGTTTGTTGCTTCCAATATTGTTTAAACAATTGAAACAATACTTGTGTACTTTGGTACCTTATTCCTTCAACTCTTGTGATTTATACAATCCATGATTTTTCTGACTTGGCAGATAATAATCACACTGATTTGATTAATTATTTGAAGACTCTTGACTTCAGGAGAATATTATCACAATTCAATGAGAGAGTGAGAGAGATGAAATTGAATCCTTGACCAACAATATTCCATATTTTTCATCCGAGTGTAGAATTTCTCTTTCCAAAGGAGACACAACTGGAGGATAAAGACAGCATCCAGCCATTTACAGAAAAGCAGATGAAATCTATTTGTTGGGGATCATGTTATCAGACAAAATGGACTCTGGATTTCTTCTGTCAAGAAATGCATTAATCCCCCCCCCCTCTCTCTCTCTCTCTCTCTCTCTCTCTCTCTCTCTCGCTTCGAAAGGAATATTAGAGCCATTCGAGACATTCTTAATGGTGGTTTACGAAAAAATGGATAGTGATAATTCTAGAATATAAAGATGACAATTATTTTAAAATCAAGGGACTAATTCATCTTCTTTTGGTTGAAAACACTATGGTGAATTTTATTTAGATTTTGGTGTTACCACCTCATAGGTTTCAAAGATATAACTCTCTCTCTCTCTCTCTCATCTGTAATTACATAGAAAGAGGGGAAGAATGCTAATGAGGCATTTCCCCTAGAAAATGTTATAACTAAGTAGCGTTCACTTTAATTGGCTTCGAAATTGTTTGTAGAGGCAACATTTCATTAGCACTATTTAGGACTTTGGAATAAGGCTGTTGATAACATCCCACCCTCTCTGTCTGTCTGTCTGCCTGTATGTCTGTGTCGTGACCTTGGCCGTTCCCTCCCCAAATGACACCTCATGAATCTCGAGGCCTCTTTACGAGGGACTAAATCGATCTCTCCATCCAAAGCTAAAGCTTCTCTCTTGCCACAAGAGCTCCCCGTGAAACTATCATAAAAAGTAAAGAGATCGAGTTGTGGAAATATTCAAAGGAAGTCGAATTGTGCATTTATAACATCTCGATTTCATGCAGTCATATCATAGTAGGTTTTACAGAAGACGAGTCGATTATAAACTGGACGCTACCAAATTATTTTAAATTCGGAATGATTTCGAACAGACAAAACTTTACCATTAAAAAACTTTTGGCATCAGTACACGCAAACTTTCCCATCAGATATGTCAATTACTCTAATCACAAATTTAGGTTTCAAGTCAAATCATAATAAAAATGCAAATTATTCACTCACATTTCGACATCAGGGCACAGTATTTATGTCCATTCCGGGTAACAGTCCTTGACTTATCAAATCTTTCTGACGCAAAATAGAATGCTTATAGGTGAAGAAAGTGAAGAAAATTAATAAAATAAAGGATGACTTGAGAACAGATACATATGTATACTTTAACACTGATTTACGCGAAGCAGTTTAGTCATCAGGCAAAGATCAAGTTTTAAAATCTCCATTGAATTCCTTCTTCTTCTTATTATGATGTCATGAAAGTGTTGTCTCCACTAAAGTTGCCAAAAGTCATATAGAATGTGTCTGTGTATCTACTGAGTGTTTTCTCATTTCACTTTCTATATAAGAAAGTCCTTCAATCTGAAATGAAGTCTAACAGTGACACGAAATGATTTACATAATATTCGCGACAATCTTTGCTCAAATGAAATCATTTTTTATCATTCATCTAGTAAAGATTCTTCAATTCTAGGTATAGTCTTATTTTTGGGGAAATTCAGAGGACTTAAATAGCGTTATTCTGGAATAATAATTGAGTCACTTGAATATAATAAATGCTTTTCATCTAAATTCATATTCTGGGACATCAAATGTCGGTATTGAAAGCCAGAAGCCTCTGACTCTGCTGGTTAATAGGTTTGCACATTCTCCGTCCAGTATATAATATTGCATTCCATTTTCATCTCTCTCTCTCTCTCTCTCTCTCTCTCTCTCTCTCTCTCTCTCTCTCGACGTATTGAGATAAAGTATTGTAGACAAACATTTTTACTTTTAATTTGCAAGTGTCTGACAGAGACTCATTATAATTAATCAAAGTCAGTTTCGCTCTGAAATGTGATGAATTTGTTTGTTCACTTTATGGAGGGAGATTTATTACAATATGAATACTAATCTTTGAATTTTTTTTTTCTTTCTTTCAGAAGTCGTGCATCGTCTTGGTTTGTGAGTGTTAACCAACCTTTTCTGGTGTTGAAAGGTGTTCGTTTTTATTATTAATTTTATTTTTTAAAAGATTTTTTAAAGTTAAGTATCTCTGTTGGGAGGGGAGGGGGTGTGGGGCGAGGGCAGGTTCCTGCCTATTGTTTCCTCTGTGAATTGTTTTTTTTATCCTGTGACTATTAACTTCTCACAAAATCTAAATTACTCCTAATGTTGTATTTATTTTTCTTTTTGCTCCTATGTGACTGGTTTTCTTATACTATTATAATTATAATTATAATTATAATTATAATTATAATTATGAAAGATGCTATTGGACAATTTTTATTTATTTGATTGAGTAATATCATTACAAACTTATCGGTGCTTTTTTTAAAACAAAATATTTATGAAGCGCAAAAAAAAAACAAAAAAAATCCTCTTTCTTGTGATATTGGGCCATTCATTTTCCATTTTTTCCTTCATCCATAATTATAACTCAATTTATACAGTACTAGGCATTAAATAGTAGTTTCTTGAAGATGCGTTTCAGCATTTATTTGCAATTCCCATCAATGGTTCTACGGAGGTATGCTTGAGTCATCACAAGCATTATTTCTTAATATTTTCTATGTTCACGACAATGCAGTGTGTCCTGAAATGATTCATGTAATAACATTTAATTTGTATAAATAAAATATCATGGCAGTACTTTTCAGGTGTTTGTCCGGACTGGTGTCTCCAGGACAGTCTCCCTAAAACAGGAATTGGATTTTCGTGGAAAGGCTTCTTCTTCTGTTCCCTGCTCTGGACCAGACTCTCTCTGAAACTGAACTTTTTATTCCCTGCTCTCAGGCAGATTCTCTGTGAAAATAAACTTTCCAAATCCTTCTCAACCATAGAGAGCGTTTGAGAGTACAAATTAACAATAAGAAATTGCACAGATTTTTAACTGTCAAGGCAGCCATCTCAACGTTCATTTTCCTGTTTTGAAAATCACCGTCTTCACTTTCCTGAGGAATGCATTGCGTCTCGGTTGACCTCAGCAAGTCTGCTTACCTGATGGTTGATTAACTGTGGTGGGTTCCAGCCATGTTAACGAAGGCTCTTGACACCATAAACATTTTCCCTCAGAAGGGAAGACTTCTGGAGGTGCTGCCCTATTGGGTGGAAGTCAGCGTTGTTAGGGTGAAGCTGCGAGGCCCATGCCCTGCCTCAGGGACATTTAAGGCTCTGATGTCATTTGGGGTTTTCGGGTGGTCACCCATCCAGGTTTTGTACATTTTCTTTTATTTGGTCGATAGAGATAAACTTTTATTATAATTCGTGGTAAACGGCGTGAGTGACCTTAATTTCACTGGATGGTCAGCCTGGAAAAGAGAGAGAATCCTAATTTTCCAGTGGCTAGGTGATGGATTATTTTTTCTTTACCTCAACAACAGGAATAACTCTGCTGTAATTAGTGTTTATTTATCCGCTTATTGGACAACAAGGAAGTATCAGTCTCCTGAGAACCATACGTGTAAGAAACATGATCAAACCATTATTAACTAACTCGTATGTAAAACAACAATCCACTTAACTATAATGTACACTTTCACAAACACACAAACACGAAACCACATCAAGGAAGGGAAACTGAAACCACAAGACTTCCTCCTCTTCAATGAATTCCATCGACAGAAGAGGATGTTTGACATATCTCGTTTGCATATTCTCTCTCTCTCTCTCTGCCCCCCCCCCCCCCCCTTTCATGAGGCCGCCCGCGTGGTTGGTCCCTTATCTCGAAATGTGGACACCTCAGAGTAAACCTTGGTGTCATGGTTGCGTCATAGAGAGAGAGAGAGAGAGAGAGAGAGAGAGAGAGAGAGAGAGAGAGAGAAAGTGCGTATACATCATGGCTAAACAAAATTAAAGTAAATGGTTCGAAAATAGTATGTCTTCCATGTACTGAGAAGTTGAAATATTACCTTAATCTTTTCTCAGATTACTGTAGCATCCAAAGGTATTGTTTTACTTCGGGACCGAACGTGGAATGCATCCAGAACACCAGATTCTATTATTCCCAGAAACATCATCGTCCCAGCGACTCTCGTAGAGACCGAACACGTTTCCAGAATCCTTTATGGCAGCAGACATCTCACCTCACACAACAGACGAAATGAAACTTGAAACAAACAAGGGTTTCATAGCGAGAGGGAATTTTGAGAAAGAATGGAGGACATCACTCATGAGGACAGATGAGCATCGAGGAAAGACCGCTATGAATATTCAGTTTGCAAAAGAATCATTCGACAAGTTGGATCAGAATTCCATAAAAGATGCATACTATTAAATTAAGAAATATATTGTCAAACAAAAAAGGATTGGGCTAAGAGATATATTTACCTAAAGAAAAGCAGAACGTAATAAACCTCAGTAGGATATATATTTAAAGAACAAAATTTACGATCATGGAATTATGAATAAGCCAAAGGAGATCCCTTCGGTGAAACTGCATAATCCATAAAAAAAAAACGATTTTTTATTACTGACAATAACCCACAAACAACACCTGCTTAGATGCATAATTTTAAAGGACTATAGAATAGACAGAAATATTAAGACAAACGCAACTGGGAGGTTCTATTTCGGTTCAGAATGAGGTCGGTCTTGTTTCTCGCTGTTTAATGCCCCCCCCACAAGGAGCAAAACACTTCTACCCTGTTTAATTCTAGCAGCTTTCAACCAGTTTCTTACGCCTCTTCTTCTGGAGGAAATTTACAGATTATTATTCTTATTATTATATTATTATTATTATTATTATTATTATTATTATTATTCAAGCTTCCAAAGAATATGTCGTATTCATAACTACGGAGAAAACTGTGTAATGTTTCATTATTGTGCATCTTAATATTCCATTTTTTTTTTTTTTTTTTAATTCAATAAATATCAGATAAGTTTAATATTTTGTGTCATCGGTGCTCCACAATTTCGCCGAGGGTATGAAAGCAGCCAGTTTAAATTTGTGTATCATTTATACCAATTACAGGGAATAAAAAATATTTTTTAGATAAAACAATTCAATATTGACCAGCTTATTTCACGTGAATGAAGACGTCAGAATCTAAAATTAGATCATTCAACAGAATTCCATTAAATAAAGAAGAGACTTGGATTTAAGAAACGAAAAAAGAAAGTATTCCTTAAATCCAGGGGCTACATTTCCATCTAGTAGCGAAGTGCTTTTGTGCTGAACTGACATCCCAAAAATAAAAATAAAATCATGTGGTGAAATTAGCTTCGGTCATAAAAAACATCAGACCTGAATGAGCTTCCCTTGCGAATCGTAAAGGTTTGTATAATTACGCTGCAGAATTTTTTCCACGTCGAGCAAATGGTAAATGTGGCTGAGAATGTAAATGAAAATTAAAAGTTTAGTGTCATGCTGCGAGCATCCCTTAAAGAGATATATGATTAAATAGACTATATATTATTATTATTTCATAAAAGTAATGGCTACTTCAGCAGCGTTACACTTGTAGAGGTTCTTCTCTATTTTACGAATAGCGCTTTTTCCGTGCCACTTAGACAGGCTAGTAGAGCGCCTATTAGAGGTCATGATCAAATACAGAGTCAAAATTGGTGTATATTATTTGATTTTAAACCAGATAAAACTATGATACCATAGTCATCAAAGTCATTAACGATATCTCTCCTCTCTCTCTCTCTCTCTCTCTCTCTCTCTCTCTTTCTTGAAGCAAGAGAGCTTTTGTCTGAAGCTGCCAGACATCCTAGGGCTGGGAAGCTGAGGGTGGACTGATTTGGAGTGGTGTCCGTCCTCTTTTATATTTGGGGTGACAGCAGGGGTCTGCCCCATGTCTGTCACCCCAATATAAAGGAGGACGGACCACTCCAAGATCAGTCCACCCTCAGCTTCCCAGCCCGAGGATGTCTGGCAGCTCCAGACGAAAGCTCTCTTGCTTCAAGAAAGAGAGAGAGAGAGAGAGAGAGAGAGAGAGAGAGAGAGAGAGAGATATCGTTAATGACTTTGATGACTATAATATCGTAGTTTATCTGTAAAAATTCAAATATATACACCAAATTTTGACTCTGTATTTGATCTTGACCTCCATAGGCGCTTCTACTAGCCTGTCTAAGTAGCACGGAAAAAGCCGCTATTCGGAAAATAGAGAAGAATCTCTACAGGTGTAACGCTGCTTAAGTAGCCATTACTTTTAATAAAGTATGCTTGAGAGAGGGTCTGTTTCCTAAGTATTATTATTATTATTATTATTATTATTATTATTATTATTATATTATTATTATGATATAACAGATCGCCCAAGTGACATGCTGCCGGCATCCAGTGCTCTCTCTCTCTCTCTCTCTCTCTCTTTGCGGAATAGTTTCCCTTTATGAAGAAATTCTGAGACATCTCAGAACTTGTGGATGAATTTTGAAGCTTCTTATCTCTCTGATATAAAGCATTAACTTTGATGATGGATTCTGAATCCTTCCTGTTGCTTTACCCACAAAATACTTTCCCTCAATGTATCTTGACTGATATTACGTGTTGAAATAACCTCAAGCAAGATTACCAACTCACGCATACGCACATATGATCAAATAAATTAATGGCTAAATCACGCCTGATTTTGCGAATGAAAGGAATCAGTTGATGAAGTTACTTTGCAAGATCTACTTAATAAAGTGATGTAGACCCTAATATTCATATCAAAATACGCATTTAAAACAGAGAATACTAAATACTGAAGCTTATTTGAATAACTGCTCTTGACAAATGAATATTTAGTAATTACAGTAGGTAATCTTGGCACTAATAAGCAAATTGGGTTAGATGTGAGTCTGTTTGAAAAGTAAGCGTTTTAAAAGATACTTGTGAAACTAATTTTTATCTTTATTTTAAGGCTAAAATATATATTTCCTCTCAAAAAAGAAAATTTCATTAGAAACTATCATCAAAAAGGACAGCTGACTTTTAAAAGAACATAATTTGTATGAGATATAAATATTGATTGAACAAATTGTAAAGCTCCTTGAGACCCATATTTTATTTTCCAAAATTGACAAGAGATTAACTCGTTTATCTTCATTTACATAAATGTATTTTGGCTTAGGTTGGGAGAAGGTGACTATGAAAGAGAGATTTGCTTATTGGATTTGATGCTGTGTTGACTGACTCACATTCCACCGACCAAAGTCTTTTAATTTAAATCTCCAAGTGATTTGTTTCTCTTCAGTCTCGGAGACTTGTTAGATTATGACTTGAAAATCTAGGAACTGCGCAAGTTCTAATTTTAGACTTAACTAGACTAACGTGCACCCACCTTCTTTTAGGTGAATAATATCATTAAAATTGACTTCAATTTCACCTGGCTTCAAATTTGTATCATGAATATTCTGCTAATCTCATATTCTAAATATTTCTAAGTTTCTTCTTAACTAAGTTATAATATAAAGTGTGCTGAGCTTTGCATGAAAGTTTACAATTTTTTTCCCCCAAAAACATCGTGGTGGACTTAATCCCTCTCTCAGGGGTTGGGTGCTGGGCTCTTTTGCAAATTAGTTTTTATCGGCTGGGCAGCTTCTTTGATTGGGTTGGAATATCTTTTTTTCTGAGATAATGGCTCGGAAGTTAGGAAGTTCATTTTCTGCAACTTTTATGAAATTCTGGTTCAGACTCGGTCGAATGGCTCTTTTGCAAACTCTTCTGCAAATTGCATATTCTTAGTAGTATTACCATGCTAATATACTATTCTTGTGAAGGATATCGGTCATTGCTTTACCAAAATTCCTTCTCGTTATGAAAACCATTGTATGGTTGCAATTTTCATTTTCATGCTTCCTTGTGAGGTATAAATGTATAATCAAATTCTCAGCGCTGTCATAAAACAGTCTGAGGTTGTGCTCAGGCATTCAGGATTCACATTGGAATATTGATAGCTTCTGGATGGGAACAATGGAAATCTGGTAGTTTTGGATGTCTTCCACGTTCTGTCCACGTTCAGGAATATCATGGCCCAATCGCTTTCTTCAGTAGGAGCCATAAAGCAGAGAGAGAGAGAGAGAGAGAGAGAGAGAGAGAGAGAGAGTGTGTGTGTCAAGGCGTTACAATGATTAGGATGTCTCAAAGACTTGTTAGTCCATCCGAGGAGACATCGTGCGCTCACTTATCTGTAGGAGCTGGATTTACTGTGCATTCACAGTGTTCCTAATGATTTTGTATAGCTTTTCGTTTGAACTCTTCCAGACTGTTTGCTGTTTACGACTTCTGGTGGCAGTTTATTCCAACAAGTGTCACGTATCTTGTATGTAAGAAATTCCCACAATGGGATATGTGTATCTCTTCAGTTCTAGTTTCCAACCTCCATTATTTCTTGTCTGGTTTTTCGTTTTAATGTAAATAGGTTTGCTGTCTACTTAAGAGAGAGAGAGAGAGAGAGAGAGAGAGAGAGAGAGGAGACGAGAGAAGAGAGAGAGAGAGAGGGAGAATCCATTACATGGGTCGCGAAAAATTTCAGTGTGAAATTCACTGCTGGATTTTAATAATTTCTTTTGGCAATTTTTGTTTTTTTGAATTGGTTTTGTAGACAGAAAATTGAAATTATCCTTTACAGAAACTTTTAATGACTTGTTTTTAATTATTTTCTTAAGTGAGTTTATTTCTTGAGACGATTGGTTCTCAAGAGGAGAATATCGTTTCAGAAACGATATGAAAAAAAAATAAAAAAAATTTTTAATTGAAACAAAACACTGCAATACGAAGTATATATATATATATATATATATATATATATATATATATATATATATATATATATATATATATATATATATATATATATATATATATATATATATATATATAATATATATATATATATATATATATATATATATATATATATATATATATATATCTGTCCATATCAGGAAGTTTTGACCTTAAATCAAACATAGGTAGACTGTCACGATATTCAAGCACCGTTTAAATATATATGGAATTTTGATCATTCATATTTTTAGAAAAATAATTAATATTCATCAGTTGCTGTGTCCTTTGCTGGAGCACACAAAAGTGGAGGGAATAATTAGATTCCAGGTGAAAAGTCACAGAAAAAAAAGTCACTGGAAAAAAGTCACAATTATCTTTCTTAAATAGTGACCCTGAACGGTTTTTAACCAAGTATGGAGTCAGCTTCTCGGCGTGTTTAGGACAAGTCGTTTGTTTATTTGTTTGGTTGTTTTTATTTTAAACCCAATATGTATTCACCTTTGTGGCGCGTTATTACATGCTCGTTGTTGATTTCCGTCTAAACCTAAACAAAAGACTGTAAGTGTCATAAAGATAAGATAATAGCCCCTAAGAAATATTGTGTTCATGAATTAATTGGGCTTGTTTGGTTTTTTCCTTGCCAAAATTAACTTTTTTTTTTCTGTGACATTTTTTATTTGGTGACTTAGTTATCGGCCACCAATAATTCATACTTCCAGCACCTAATAATTTCATCAGGTTAATTATTATTTATCTTTTTTTCCTGGGTGTTTTATTCAACTGATCCTTTTACCCTAGCACAGTGAGATCTTTAAGAATTTAAACTTAGGTGATTTAGTTAATAATGATGGACAACAACAAATATAAACAGCCAGAGTGACTGCATGACCCCTAGCTGCACCCCAGACGTATTATCAAAGAGCATATCTTTAGTACTTCATCAGTTCCTCATTCCTTCAGCGGTTTTCAGGGAGGGCCAGGGCCGAGAAGAAACACTTCCTGCATGAAGGAGAAAAACTAAGAAGGATTAACCATACCCCGCAATTGTCTCTTCGAAGGCAGGTGCAAACACAACATGCCCCAAGAAGAAGCAGGTGATGCCCATGATGTGCATGTACTAAGCAAGGCAAGATCTTTCTTGTTTTGCATTCCTGGAGGCCACAGAAGGCGGCCGCCTTGAAACTTCCTCCTCCTCCTCCTCTCCCTCTCCCTCCTCCTCCTCCTCCTCCTCCTCCTCCTCCATCCTCCTCCTCCTCCTATACCACCACAAAGGAAATGAGAAAAGTGCCCTCCTAGAATGCTGTAGGGCTCTTATGTATTTTTAAACCGTGTCGAATTGCAAGTTTTGCGGTGTTTTGGGGCTTTTGGTAAGGAACATGTAATGTTTTTTTATGATTGTCTTAATTAAGTATGAATACATTATTTATAAGAAAATCCTGGTTATATTCATTAATTAAACAGCTGGTAATAGCTGCGTGCCATAAACAAAGTTTTATTCTGATAGAGTTATCCATATGTTGAAGCTAAGGGGTCATTTTGGCTATTACATACGTTTATATCCGGTTCAATGGTTAATAGTAGATTATATACAGTACAATAATAATAATAATAATAATAATAATAATAATAATAATAATAATAATAATTTAGTAGGGAAAAACTCTCTATCACGAGAGTATATATAATGTTCTAAAGGGTCCACAATAATACAAAGTGTAAAAGTCTGTGAATAATTTTGAAGACTTTACAGAAAGCTTTCGAACCCTTCCCTGGGTTCATCTTCAGTCCAAATGTAGAATACGTTACGACAAGTACAGAGGTAATTTTAAAAAACAAGAGACGTTGAATATCGTTGACAACGGTCGTTAGCTCGTTAATGGGCCAGGTGCAGAAAGAGGGTATTAACAACAAACTAAGTGATACCCTCTCCCCTATCAATCCTTCTGGCTGCAATCCTGTTGGATCTTCGTACAGGTTGTTGCAACATTACATGAAGTCCTTCATCCAAGGGCGTAGATTGGGCACCGTTATCAGACTCCCCCGGTGGGGCATCGGTTACCTGGACAGGAATAGGCAAGGCAGAGGCAGCATCAGGAGAGGGAAAAACAGAGCCTGTCCTATAGTTAAAACCTTTTAAAAACATACTAGTAATGTAAAAATTAACAAATGGGTCTTCGTTGACAAAAGACTTGTTTCCTTTGAATGATTCTCCCAAACTTATAGCAGCTCCCTCGACTAGTCGTCTGACATTTACATTGTTACTTTTAAAGATAATTTTAGCCTCGTTCCAGTTGAGTCTATGATCATTCATGAATGCATGTGCTACTATTGCGCTGTTTTGTGATGTAGTGTGATGAAGAACGAAAACCAGTTTTTATGGGCGAGATATGTGGATGGACATTTTTTTTATCATTTTAAAGGTACCGATGAAAAGCTACAGAAACTAGTAGAAATAGCAAATAGCGTTTTACCATCAATTAAGTTCACAACAGAAGTAGAAGTGGATTCTAAATTACCGTTTTTAAATGTTTTAGTGTACAGGGACTGTAATAGCCAGAGGTACAAATTTTCAGTTTACCGGAAATCTACTAATTCCGAGAGTTATGTCCACTTTTATTCTTTTCACTCAAAAGAAATAAAAAGTAACGTTATTATGAATTTGCTTTACGCGCATTCAGAATTTGCGACTCCGAATATATAGACGGTGAACTTAAACACATCAGGGCTACTTTTAGAAGTCTCAGATATCCCCCTCACTTCACTGAGAAAGCAATTTCGCGAGCGAGGAAGACTGAGAGAAAAGACTAAGGAAAAACCAAAAAGATATTTGTCCCTTCCCTTTAATCCAGAAGTAAAGAATATTAGTGGACATATCAACAAAAGTCAGAAGGAAACTAAAATTGCGTTCAAATATGAAAATACAATAAGACGTTCCCTCGTAAGAAACTAACAATGATAAAAATTCCATAGTCCCAGGCGTTTACGAACTACCGTATGGATTGTAATAATAAATATTTTGGTGAAAGTGGACGGGGACTAGATATACGTTTGGGCGAACATAAGCGAGCTTATGAACTACAATCACAAAACAGCGCAATAGTAGCACATGATTCATGAATGATCATAGACTCAACTGGAACGAGGCTAAAATTATCTTTAAAAGTAACAATGTAAATGTCAGACGACTAGTCGAGGGAGCTGCTATAAGTTTGGGAGAATTATTCAAAGGAACAAGTCTTTTGTCAACGAAGACCCATTTGTTAATTTTTACATTACTAGTATGTTTTTAAAAGATTTTAACTGTAGGACAGGCTCTGTTTTTCCCTCTCCTGATGCTGCCTCTGCCTTGCCTCTTCCTGTCCAGGTAACCGATGCCCCGGGGGAGTCTGATAACGGTGCCCAATCTACGCCCTTGGATGAAGGACTTCATGTAATGTTGCAACAACCTGTACGAAGATCCAACAGGATTGCAGCCAGAAGGATTGATAGGGGAGAGGGTATCACTTAGTTGTTGTTAACTACCCTCTTTCTTCACCTGGCCCATTAACGAGCTAACGACCGTTGTCAACGATCTTCAATGTCTCTTGTTTTTTTAAAATTACCTCTGTACTTGTCGTAACGTATTCTTCATTTGGACTGAAGATGAACCCAGGGAAGGGTTCGAAAGCTTTCTGTAAAGTCTTCAAAATTATACACAGACTTTTTACACTTTGTATTAATGTGGACCCTTTAGAACAATAATAATAATAATAATAAAAAACTTAGGAAACTAAAGCATTTTGATGGGTATCCCAAATCACATCACAGGCCTCCTGCCCCTCCCCCAGCCATGGACGGCGTGTCCTTGTCCAAACCAAACCACAGATAGGACGTGGCGAAGGCTCCAGGATCATGTGCACTGCAGAGGGAGGGGTGGCCTCAGTACAAGAGGTACGTCCGCCCACCCCTCCCACCGGCCGTGTCCTCAGAACGGTTCAGCGGGAGGTGCTGCAAGCGAGGTAAGAGGGCCAAAGCAAAGCCAAACGACCTTACTTGGGGTCCTTTAAATTCAGGAGGGGGTGGGTGCGGTAAGAGGGGGTTGGTTTGTTAAAATACTATCCCCAAACGACCTGCCTTTTTTATTTGTTGCTTTGTACGCAAGCATATCCGGGGGTGTTCTTTGTTAGTCTTTTTTGTGTGATTATTTTCTTTGTTTTAAAATTGATTATTTTAAAAATTGTTTTCAATTATTTCGAAAGAAGGAGTCTTTTAAATTGATTACATATAAATTTTAGAAAATTAAATGCGAAAGATGTAGAATGTTTTCTGCACATTGAAAACCGATTGTTTAATTTTTTTTAAAATTGTTTTATTTTTATCAATGTGAAAGAAGTACGAATATTAATGCATATTTTGAAATTGAATATATATAAGTTATGTAAAGCAATTTGGCACTTCTGTGCTTCTCCCCTACCCATTTGTAGCTCATTAAGTCTGGTAAACTTAGGAATAAAGTTTATCACAAGGTCCTTTGCTATAAAAGGGTAAATCCTTTGCAACTTATCATTAATGACATATCAACACTCAGTAAAATCGACTTCATCCAATATTTTCTAACCCACAGTGTAAGGTTTGAACCCAGTCATGTGTGTGTATATATATAAATATATATACATACATATATTATAATATATATATATATATATATATATACATATATATATATATATATATATATATATATACATATATATACTATATATATATATATATATATATATATATATATAAACACTGCACTGCTCTTATAAAAACACGTATGTGTTTAATTTGCCTCAATATTCATTTACTGGATAATACCTAGAGAATAAACATCATCTATAGACCTTGGTTATGATCAATAGGTAAGTGTACAGTCTTCAAGAGACGCTCAAGGAAAATGAAGTTTTGGCCGTTTTTTTTTCCACCAGAAAATTGGCAATAGCCTTAATTTTGAATTAAGAGCAGTGCATTGTTATATATATATATATATATATATAATATATATATATATATATATATATATATATATATATATTATACATACATACATATATATATATATTAGATATATATATATATATATATATATATATATATATTAGGGCCGTGCCTTGTATAATAAGGCGCCCTATGAGGTAATGTAGACTTGCGATAATCTTACGCTAAGTCGGTTGGTATTGCGCTTCCATACTCATTGGAGTGTCTTAGGGTTTGCTGATAACTTACGAAGTGGTTATGACGACGATGTTAAACTCATGATGATATCTTTTCTGATGTGAGGATTCTAGTAGAAAACACGAAGTATAAAAAATAGTTTTATTCTCTGAGATTACATGATGAATATAGGATTGTACAGGTCTGCCAATGACGATGGCTTGATCGCTTCTGCTAATGATGATGGCCAATTCTGTTCTGTTCCCACTACATCTCGGGTACAAGTCATAAAAGAAGCAGACAGTAGCTCGCACATATGAACATACATACAGACACATTAGAAATCACGTAGGCCGTTTGAATTATAGGTCGCGGTAGTTGTCTCAAGCAGGAAGCTTGGACTAATGTTTTCAAAACAAATGAAGGACCACAGGTGACAGCACGTCAAACTAAGCCTACTTTATTGTATACGTCGTCTTAGCGTCTCTGGCTGATCACATTCCTGCAAGCAATCTGGTTTCTTGACCTCTTTTAGTTTTAGTCTTTTATATATATGGAATAACATTCCATATTTTTTTTATTATGTAACTCTTACATAAAAGCTCGTAGCTACAAAACCAACCACTGAATATTACTCAAGCTTGACTTGCATTTGACTTATAGGATTGTGATACAGACACTATGTGAATATATATGATATATAGAAAATACTTATGAGTAAAAAAAAAATTCATGGTGTACACAAATACAGATTCAAGTAATAAGATATAAGACATAATATGCATATGATGATATTCGTAAATAATAGTGATCACGTGATATATACTGATACAGTTTATCACTTCATCTCAGTAAGATACATATGCTACAGAAAATACTAATGTACTCTGATAATTGCCTAGAATAAAGATTAACATGATAAAAATCATATTTTAACTGTTAAAAATTCATATATGAAGTGATAAAAATCATATAGTAATGATTTAGTAACTGATTTATAAATTTTTGTTCATGTTGATTCATCGAACCATATACTAACTGGTTCATTAATCCATATACTAACTTTATATAACTGCAGTTATTGGTAAAATAAAAGGTAACAGATTGATTATAGGCTACCTGATTTATTTATACATTTGTATATGGATTCATATAATTATGATCAATACATGTGCACTTATACACTGATTCACATAAACGACTAATCTAAGTGATTAATCTAGGTGCACTTTAAATAGATTCCTAGTGCGTACACGCAACATATATATTTCGATTCTATTATTTTATGATATATTTCGATTCTGTTATTTATGATAATTTTATATATAATAGGATTCATGATACTTTTATATATGGATACATGACCGAGGTTATACTACTACACATTTAACTAGCGTTCGAAACAACTTTTCGTCCATTACACAGTTCCAGACAACCACCTATAGCCAAATGAAATGGCCAGTTCCAAATGGTTAAAACAAGGGGAAAATTGCCTGGGCAGGTCCAACGTGTATTTTGTGCTCATACTTGTTCTCTGCATCCTAAGCCACACGAATAAGTTCGCGATGAATAAATCATCCCCAGCACGAGTCCTTCGGCCGCAACGTAGAGTTGAATATCCTTCTGGTCGTAATTGTCGGAAGTATGTCCCTTTTGTAGTTTGATTTCCGACAGCCGCCGGAGCATTCCGCATTAAAACAAGATTAACGACGGGATACGGGTGTAGGTCGAAGAAGTCCATGAAATAAGCTTGTTCACTTATGATGTTGCTTATTCCTTTCACATTAGGCGGTTGTTACTTGACTGCAGTCGTCCGCAGCGACGAACGATGTGAAACTCTCGTACTGCAGGATACTGTAACCAGGTTCCATTAATCAGCCTGGCAAGTGAAATTATACTTTGTCCTAAGGGCAAAGTAAATTCAGACAACATCAAATACGGGAGGAGAAAGCCATTAAGAATCAGACTTAACCCATATGAATTTGCTGATATTTTATGGAATTCAAAAGAGTCAGCTGTACAAACTTTTTTTATCCATGGCATTAACAATGAGTGAACCTATCCAGGGTCTATGATGACTGTAAAAATATCCAGAATTATTTAAAAAATTAAAACAGATAATCAAGATACGAATCCCAAAGAAAATTGATATTACTGTAGTAAGTTACTAGACAAAGGAAGTGTGGAACATAGCTGTTTGTAAGATTGCCAGGAAACATAAGAGTCAAGAGAATATTAATCATGATTCTGTATTTCTCTATGCTAACTGAAATTAAGCTGTGATACAGTCCGATCCTATATGTGCCCCTAACAAAAGTTTCATATTCAAATTTCTCGTGCACATCCTCTGAGGTTAATTTTAAAACTTTATTAATAGGCAGGAGATGCAACGAAAGAACCCACTATGTAACTAATTTTTACATAAACTTTGGGTTTTTCAAGAAAATGTGACATTTTCCCATGAATGTGATTTACTTGAATTGTAAGAGACTAATGTTGCCAAGTAAATATTTTCATATCCATGATTGATACTTCTAAATGTCCGTTTACTAATGTCATAAGCTGAATTATTGACTCTAATTGTCTATGAGGTTCAGAAAAAATTAGTTCATTTTGATGTTATAGAAATTCTGTTTTGCTTATTTTATTCATTAATTTTAAAACGATTGCAATTCCTTAACTAAAGTTGCATTGCACATACGGATAGACACTTGTACCTAACGTCTGCCTTGCCCATGAGAAGTTCGGGCTAAGCATTCCTCGTCTCCAGCCAACCCGCTTTGCAAGCAGTTTATTGAGGTTAAAAGGAACAATGATGATTCGGCAATGATGACGTCGTCACCTGGCAGGAGATTGCTCTCAGCCAGCTTATGCGTTACGTTACTTGCATGTAATAAATACGACTTTTAGTACTTTCAAATGATATTTTTTTGTTTTAATACTCCACCCACATGAGAAGAATGTCTGAAAAAAAAAGACAGTACCAACATTGAACAATATATTAGTTTCATGTTTGGAAATCTGCATGATTGTAAATAATGTAATTATGTTAAATAGATATTCCTTATTCAAACTAATGAAAAAAGGTTTCCATACAAATTCTATATATATTATTTTGCCTGTATAAGATTATCGCATAGATATACATTTTCACTTCTAGACTTCCTGACTTTAAAATCTCTTTTATTTCATTTTATTTTATTTATTTATTTATTTATTTATTTATTTTTCATTGACTACGAATATAAATCACCGGGACAGAGAATATGTCAGTAGGTTTTGATATGTGTTTGAACTTTTAGCTTATTTTCGTTACTAAAGCGTTATGTTAGAGTTCAAATCTTTACGTATATGTATTTGGAATATTTTATAAACACTTACTCCATATGGTTACGTTTTTCTTATTAATTTTATCGTGATTCCTTTTTTATTATAATTTGTAACCCTTCCGACTTCTTACGGAGTGTATTATATCGACTCCACTTGTATCCATAGTTATTTTATTTTTATATTTATTTATTATATATTTTTTTTTTATATATATTTAATAAAATAATGGTTGGCTTGAATGTGTGGAAAAGTTTTCTAGCGGCGTACCGTATAAGGCTACTTGCGGCATCATTTCTATAGATACAAGATATGAATGATAAAGGTATTTAAAACCGCGAGAACCGCTATAATCCAGTTCGGATCCAATATCACGAGGTTGTAACTCGTAAGACATTGACACTTTCTTATTTATCTCTTATTCTACCAAACCGATTGACTCTGGTGATATAGTTATTGGTTTTTCTTAATGGAAAGGAATTCACACACGAGTTAAGGAGATTATTATTGATTTACACCACCCGAGTCAGAGATTATTATGTGTTGAATTCCATGTTTACTGATTTAGCACTCATAAATATTCCTAGTGCACTCAACTGCGGTGTTTGTTTTTAGTGCTATTAATTCTATTTTAACGTGTCAAGGAAACTATTAACGCTAAGAAGTGTTTATTTCCTCTGTCAGACTCGTAATTCTGTTAATAATTCTACGTATATTCTTTCAAGGATTGATTTGGCACAGGATAGGCCCCTAAACTGACAGGTGTCTTAGTGTATCCCTTGTTTTTCATGACACGTGTTACAATTAGTTATGTGCTTTTTATATCTGTAAGCATTGTAGGCCAGTAAAACAGTGATTTGGCTTTCTGTGACTAATAGAGAACCCTGGATGACGGAATGCAACCAGTTTAGGACGATTGGTATGAAAGAGATTATTACTACTACCTGGTCGTTAGTCACCTGCTGTGTTCTTCTGGTTTTTCCTCGTCACGGACCTACATATGATATTACATATGATTTACCATCAATTTCTTGATACCACATACTTTAAATATATTTTGCTTTAGGGTTTTCGTTCGAAGTGTTTATTGTTTTGCTTAGCTGCTGACCCTGTTTCTGTTCGAAGTGTTTATTGTTTTGCTTAGCTGCTGACCCTGTTACCGTTCGAAGTGTTTTTTTTATGTTTTGCTTATTGCTGTTGACTCTTGCTTTGTTCAGTTTGTACAGTTCGGCGCTCCAACCCAGATATTCAATGCTCGCGATCTCTTGGGTTAAGGAATTTTCTTGTTTAGATACGGTTTTAACAATAGGCACGGATGTTTCTATATCTTTTAGTCCAATTAATGGTTCTTTGCAGTATGGTGCGGGATTGCGGGATAATGCGTCAGCTATGATATTTGCTTTCCCAGGTAGATATCTTAACTTGGCTCCAAAGACCTGAATGATCATATGTTGCCGAGTTACTTTGGGACTGTGATTAAAGCCGGTTTGAAAAACTCGGTAAGTGACTTATGGGTCAGTAAGGATTTTAACAGGATAGCCTATATTATGAACTTAAAATGTACTAGTGACTTAACGATACCTAGCCCCTCCTTGCTTATTGCTGCATATTTACTTTCAGAGGGCTTTAGTTTACGTGAATAAAAGCTATGGGAAGAACTGTTTATCATATTGCTGAAGTAGTACCCCTCTTACCCCTTGGTCTGAGGCGTCTGTTGCTATAAAAAAAAAATTCCTTATTTAAATCAGGGATTTTTAAGTTAGGTGAGCTGCATTATTCCGCTTTTAAGATATCGAACGCCTGTTGATGCTTTTCAGACCATAATAAATCTACGCCCTTCTTTGTAAGATCGGTTAAATGAGCTGTCATGATTGAAGTTACATATTTACATACGAGTGTAATACTCACTACCAGCGCAAAAGTGCTGTATCCCTCTTACGTTAATAGGTACCGGCCAAAGTTATGAATAGCCGACACCTTTCCATGGACTACTTTAGACCTTGACTAGACACATAAAACGTAAATAAACATGTTCGGTTTTTAAAAAACTCACATTTAGAGTATTTTACTCTGAGATTATTTGTCTTAGTCTCTGTAGCACTAGCTCTACTTTATGTGAATGTACTTCTAAGGTATTAGAAAAGATTACACGACCAACCATATAAGCATGTTGGGTATCCCTTAAAAGTCTCCAAACACTATATTGTAATTGGGATGCAACGTAAGCCGGAGGCATACGTAAAAATTGATAATGTCCCCTGAGTGTGCTGAAGGCGGTGTATGAGGTACACTTGCTTAGCTAATGGTATCTGATGAAAGCCTTTAAGTAAGTCCAAGTTGGTGAGAAAAATTTATTCTGACGTTTGAGGGAAAAATTATATGGGCTATTTGATTTCCTAATGACTCCTATTACTAACATTTTCAACTTCATCATTTATATCTATTTGAACATTTCATTGGGAGTCTATACGAAGTACGTATAAGCTTTTATGTTCTCCTATAGACCGTATTTGTTTTTCAATGACATCCGTTTTTCCCCAGAGATCACTCGCTAGTGGAGAAAACTTCCTGGTATTCAGATAAAAGATAAAGACAATTCTGCTGATCACCTCTGCTTGAATGACTTTACGGATATTACTTTAGATAGAGTATAAGAGGAGATTCATCTAAGACTGGTTGGGAGTGATTAAAAATTAGCAACAAATAAAAAAAAAATGCGATATTTATATGTATAGGTTTTGTGGATTACTAGATTAACTTGTTGCTGCGAGTCAACGTGTCTAGGGCTTTGTTCGCGGAAATCGTTATATTTCAGAGTGTCGGGAAGGATTAAAATTTTCAAAATTTCCATCAAAGTCTTTTTACACGCACTAAGACATACGAAGGTGCATGCGTCTCGAGATATTTGCGTGCAAACTGCGACTGTGGTTGTGAGAGAATTCTGTTGGGTCGTTAAACAATATCACGATTTATGAGACAAATATTGGTTCCTCTATATAAGTTATTATTTGATTAACTGTCTCTTTTTGTTCAAAATGGATTTTAATATGTTGAAGGTTTATAGAATTTTTCCTTTGATAAACATGCCTTATTTTGCAGGAGTAAGATAATGTTTTGTATACCCCTAGATGGATATCTAACAATTACACTAGATACAGATCAATGTTTTTTATAACTATAGAGGTATCTGTAAGCAATAGGGAAGTTCGAACAACAGACGGTGAGTCCATAAATAAAGGATATTACGTGGACCAAAGGCATAAAAACAAGATATTCTAATTTTTACGGCGCGTACAGTCGGGCTTAATCCACCACTATTATAATAACTTATTGTATTAAAATTACGAGAACCTGCTCTGATTACTTGATACGGTCGTGTGATTCATAGGAAAATTCCTTTTTAATTCAAATAGGTATTGGCATGAAAAAAAAAGGTATGGCATAAATGATCCAACATCGTTTTTCCCTGCTTGCTAGAGTCGCTTATTGTGTGGAATGTGCTATGCTTTGAACACTCGGCAGATTTAACTGACCCTGACCGTTGACTAGATGAGACAGCAACCAAGTTTGCTTAAGCATGATTTGTTTGTTTCTGATTTTTTTAGGGCTACTGTTTACCTATTACTCTTTATAATAATTAGGATTCTTCTCTTTATTACCATCGGCAACGTATTGTGTGTTTTTAGCATTCTGTTGTTGGTTACGTATAAAGCAACGAACGTATGAATGACTTGAACTATAAAGAATTGAGTGATTACTATTAAAACAAGTTATCTCTACTGCATTCAATATTAACTGTTTGTACTTGCTGTTGTTTACTTCATTCTTTGCTAAAATTTGAAATAGTGAGGGATCCTGGTCAGCGCATTTAGCCTAATGAAAGTTTTTTATAGACATGTTATTCCTTGCAATCCAGCCGTATTTTTAAAGTTAAGTTGAGTCATTGAAGTTCGATATTTTATGCATATAACTCAAAAACTCAAGGCTAAACTTCTGCAATCGGGACCTTGACCCGAAATAGTCTTACCTCTAATTTTATCTAGATTTTGTACGGGTGTTCCACTTGTTTTTGTGTGTTTTCTAATCACTACGGTGCCTAACGACCCTATCCATGCATCTGTATAAATACAGACGTCCACTGCGTAAACGCATATTCACTGTTTAATATGATTTGTTACGTAAAGAATTAATAATCACCCAAAATGATAAAATTAACACAGTATATGATTATGATATTTCAGTAGAACTTCTGGAAACAGAACTCAAAGATAAAAACTCGCAGTAGCGAAATCTCAATGATGTAGATAATTTCTGTAAAAAAAAGTAAGATTAAGAATGTCTCGTAACTTCAGCCACATGAATAACAAAAATTCGACCTGTAAAGGAAACACTCAGTTACTCCAAATGAATAAAAAATTTTACTTAGCTTGATTTTGTGGGAAGTCACGGTGTTCCGATAACGATGTGCCCTTGGCCCTCCTTCTCTGTTTAGCGGATGACCTGGTTTTTGCTTGAGTTTCCCCCGTGCGCGTTGTTTGGATGATTCGTGTCCTTGAAGATCCGATGCTGAAGACGCGTTCGGTTTTGTTCTTGAAGTTATGTACTGCTTAAGACGCTCACTAACGAAAATACTAAGTTGCTTGAAGAATCTCTTGCTTTCGTCGTCGTTGACTTCTGATATGATACATTATTCGTTATTCTTCGGAAGACGTTGAAGAGTTCTTGTTGTTTTCTGAAGTCACTCACTAAACGATGATACTAAGTTGCTTGAAAAATTTGTTGCTTTCGTCGTCGTTGACTTCTGATATGATACATTATTCGTTATTCTTCGGAAGACGTTGAAGAGTTCTTGTTGTTTTCTGAAGTCGCTCACTAAACGATGATACTAAATTGCTTGAAGAATCTGTTGCTTTCGTCGTCGTTGACTTCTGATATGATACATTATTCATTATTGGTTTTTCTTTCGGAAGACGTTGTAGAGTTCTTGTAGTAGTCTGCCACCAATATTAGGGCTGTTGCCATGTATAAAAAGGCGCCTATGAGGTAATGTTAGACTTGCGATAATCTTACGCTAAGTCGGTTGGTTATGCACTTCCATACTTATTGGAGTGTCTTGGGGTTTGCTGATAACTTATGAAGTGGTTATGACGACGATGTGTTAAACTCATGATGATATCTTTTCTGATGTGAGGTTTCTAGTAGAACACCACGAAGTATAGAAAATAGTTCTCTCTGAGTTTACATGATGAATATAGGATTGTACAGGTCTGCCAATGACGATGGCTTGATCGCTTCTGCCAGTGATGATGGCTAATTCTGTTCTTCATGATGAAGCTTAGGTAAAGATGTACAGGTCCTACCAATGATGATGGCTAACTCTATTCTGACTACCATCTCGGTTTACAATCATAAACGAAGCAGACAGTAGCTCGAACATACTAACATACACAAAGATGACATAGTTACAAATCACGTAGGCCGTTTGAATTATCAGGTCGCGTAGTTGTCTCAAGCAGGGAGCTTGGGACTAATGTTTCAAAACAAATGAATGACCACAGGTGACGGCATGTCAACTTAGCCTACTTTATTGTATACGTCATCTTAGCGTCTCTGGTCTGATCACATTCCTGCAAGCAATCTGGTTGACCTCTTTAGTTTAAGTCTTTTATATATATGGAATAACATTCCATATTTTTATTATGTAACTCTTACATATATTAATCCTCTCTAGTACAAACATAAAAGACAAGAATAATTAAACATATATTTGGAAACAATTTCTCCTAAATTAACGGTGCTACTTAAGAAAGTAAGACCATACACAATATTTATATTGGTATAATGACGTAAATCTTGGCACTTGATGATAATGATGATGAAATCCCCGAAAACATAATGTTTACATGTATAAGATAAAGGACAGAAAACGGTACGAGATATCGTGATCATAATACAGCTCATGCTCAGTCAAGAAATGGGAAGTTAATACATTATCTTTTATCAAAAATGTTTACTGACAGGTTATGTAGTTTCCATATAAAGATCGTATCTTCATCATAACTATACATATTCAGTTAAGAAATGAGAAGCTAATGCACTGTTATTTATTGGAAATGTTTGCTGACATGTTAAGTACTTTTGATATAAACACCATGACGTCACATTTCAGTTTAAAAAGTTTTAGTATTTTCCGTTTCACAAGCAACGTGACTTGGGCCCAACTCAGCCTATTCCAGTTTCCAATTCCGAGGAGAAAGAGAAAGCAAACCATAATCGTTTATGGATAAAAGTAAAAGTTCCAATCACCGTTGGTAGGCAAGGAGGCCTTTCCAGTTGGAGGAGCAGAATAATCACACATTATGAGGCTTTGAATCGTCCTCTCCTCCTCAGAGCATCTTAAGTTTCATGTTAATTATTATTAAAGTCCTTTTCCTCTCCTCTTACTTTCACAGCCCCAATGGGAGAGAGGAAATTCTCTCCTCCTGGAGGACAAAAGGACCTTTTCTGTTACATTTCCCAAATGTAAAAGCTTTCTCGGGACTGGAGCAGAATAGAATATGCAAATGAATTACGACCGTTCGTTTTATAAAAGGCTTTGTTATTCTTCATACAAACACACACACACACACACACACACATATATATATATATATATATATATATATATATATATATATATATATATATATATATATATATATATATATATATCATATATATATATATATATATATATATATATATATAGATATATGTATATAAAATACTCATTATATGCCTTATTACATGCCATTTCTAGCTGGGACAGGATTTAAAAAAACTTTATGCAATTAGTTAGGCAGCCAAATGTTCCAAAAGTGATCAATTACAAATCCTAAAACTCAACTAAATGATCATGTTCGTGATGTAAAGAACAGTGATTGAAGTAGAGTTGATTTTGAGAGAAAAATCCCAGGTTTATTTTGCAAACAGGAAAGCACAAGGAACTCTGTGTTGTGTTTCCTATCAGTGCATTTCGGAATCCGTAAATAATACGCTTTCTGATCGTGTCAAGAGTCATGTGGGAGTCAGGAGTCAAGAGTCATTTGGACCAAACGTATTTCTCTGGCGCTTCTAATTTTTTTCTTTTTGATTTTTAGTCATACGACGTGATGTTAATTTATAGTTACTCTGAAATGGATTTGTAGAGACATTTGCAAAAATATTTGATTGTAAAATTTTTAAAATAATAATATCAGTGGCGTAAAAGGCTTACGAAAAATTCCACAAATAATAATAACAATAATAATAATAACAATAATAATAATAATAATAATAATAATAATAATAATAATAATAATAATAATAATACATACATATATACATACATACACTGAAAGAAAAGACTGAGGGAAGCAACATATTTATTTTCCCCACATATTCATCTCTCATGAGAAAGAAAGACGCCGCTGCCACTACAAAAGTTCCATGGAAAATTAAACGACAAACATCTGAGGCACTTTTACTGTAGAGAAAGGAGGAGGAGAAAGTACCCAGGGAGAGAAAGTACCTCCGAGAGCGTCGAAGCCTCTCGAACACATGTATTCTGATGGAGTGGAAACCTTTTCTTCTTCTAGGGATTCGGACGAGTTGTTTCGGGTGAAAGGGAAACGACCATCTGTCTGAATATCTCCGAAGAGGCGGTGATCGAATTGACTGGCGCGTAGGATTTCAGTTACTGAAACCTGGAGTTTTTAAAACAAAATGGTCCATTTTTCCATGAAATTACATTTCTATCTCTCCCAACAGTTAAACTCTTGTTAATAGAGACAAGACTATCTTTAGTAAAAATTTAGTCAAATTCATGCATAACATTTTGCAGACAGACAGACTAGGAAGCAAACAGTCAGGACAAAGAGAGGAGCACAAAAGCAAGCAGAGAAGGGCGCAGAAACGAACGCAAGAGTTTTTGAAGGCCCCTGGCCCCCCTGGGTTTTCATTTCCTAATGATGTTTTCTTTTTGATTTGTTTATTCCTGTTTTTTCTCAGGAGA
>NC_061095.1:66430580-66453080 GCF_015104395.2 Macrobrachium nipponense
TGCGAAACTTTTCTTTCATTTTGTGGAAATCATTTGAGAAATCGCCGAGACTTTCACTGTATTTTTTCTTTTCTCTCCAAAAGAAGGAGTTGGGGCTTTTTTTTTCTTTTTTTTTATATGAAATCCTGGGAAGGTTTTTTATATATTTATTTCGTTCTTGTCATATACTAGGAGGAATTAATTAGCTTTTTAATAATAAGCTGCCTAGTCAAACTCTTGATCAGCTTTCAATTTGAGGGAATCTTCACCACGGGCGGTTCCTGAAATTCCGATTCCTCACACTATGGTTCCCAAATTGGTTCCTAGAACTACCGTTCCTCACACTCAGGTTCCTCATATTGTGGTCCTTAAACTCTGTTCTTCAAATTCTGGTTCATCAGACTCTGTTTCCTCAAATTGTGGTTCTCAATTTGTGGTTCCTCAAACGTTTGTTCTTTAAATTGTGTTCCTCAAACTGTGGTTCCTCAAACGGTGGTTCCTAAAAACCACCAGTTCTTCAAGTTCTAGTTTCTCAAATTTTGGTTCCTTAAATTGTGGTTCCTCAGACTCAAGTTACTCAGGTTCCTCAAATTGTGGTTCTTCAAACTCTGGTTCCTCAATTTCTGGTCTCTAAACCCCGGGTTCCTCCTCGTCCCTCAGCCCCTGACAGAATAACCTGAGTTCCAGAAGCGGTGCCTCTTTAAAGCGTAAGTACTTTGCGATGTTCAGTTGTTGGAGAGAGAGAGAGAGAGATGAGAGAGAGAGAGAGAGCCTGGATCATAATAGTTCAATTACAAAAATGTAAAACAGACAAAAGATACGTGAAAAAATAAGTCAAACAATTAAGTTAAAATACATTAGCCTAAAAAGAAAAAAGAAATACAAATGCGCCGAAGTTTCTTGGGCGCAATCGAGTTTACTGTACAACGTATAATTATGTATGAAACTCTCAGCCAAAGCCCATGAAACTTTCAGCCTGTGTTGTTGGCACCTAACTTTAACCTTAAATAAAATAAAAACTACTGAGACCAGAGGTCTGCAATTTGGTACGTTTGATGATTGGAGGGTGGATGATCAACATAGCAATTTGCAGCCCTCTAGCCTCCATAGTTTTCAAGAACTGAGGGCGGACAGAACAAGTGCGGACGGACAGACAAAAAGCCATCTCAAAGGATTTCTTTTACAGAAAACTGAAAAAAGAAGGCGAACAATTATGTTAAAATTCATCACCTTATGAAAAGGAAGGAAGTATTGCAACGCACCTCTGCAATATGCAAAGGTCTTCCGAAGCAGGTGTGCAGGTTTCGTGCAATGATGGCCAGTATTGACAAGCACTGGATTTTTATTTTTTATTTCATTGGAAATTTCACGCAAGTTGTGACATGTCCTGTAGAATCTCAGGAATGTAATACGATATACATTGACACACACAAACACAACATTCACAACGATGAGAAAAATATTCACATACATAGATGGCAAAAATAAAGTAGTAAAACAAACGCAGAAACGTAAAAAGACGGAATATCCACCGAGGCTGATAATGGGTTCGTGAGGTCCAACGCTTCTTTCCCTTTATGTGGGGCTGATGGATACATTCCCGGGATCAGATTGTTAAAAAGTTTGGCATCCTTTTAATCCTCCAAAAAAACCTCTGTGATGGACTTGACTTCCCCTTTTCCACCCAGGTGGATTTCAAGTCAAAGTGAGGCCCCAAAACTATCATGAAAAGTCCTTTCCTGTTTTCTGGCTTGGTGATGTATCTGAAAGTATAGGATCCTCTAACAAGGAATGTCCACCTGAATCTCATCACAGATACCTGCATTTGACTGTACAGTATTCTGAACGTAGGTTTTGTTTCACTTTTACATTTTATTCACTTTTCTCCCTATGAAACCAAATACGTCCCTCACTTTCTCTCTCTTCATTACTTCAAAACCAACATAAATCAAGTTATCTTGCTGTAGTTGTTTTCCTTATGTATGTTTCTTAAATTCCTTTTCCGTCCTGGCTACTCTACAAGCTGGGGCAGTATAATTTTCTGCTTTCAATGGTCGTCAATGGACTTAAGTCAAGTTAAGCAACATTGGGGTGGCTGTCAGTCGTTGGATGGGTGACCGCTCTCCTCGGCGTTGATTCCTTGGGAAAGGATCTTTACCATAATTTCCTCAGTCTACTCAGCTGTAAATGAGTACCTATTCCTTGATAAGGTAGTCCAGCTATGGTAAATATACAAAACTCAGCAATGATGGAAAGAAATGAAGGAATAAACGATAACGACGTAAATGGAACCTCTGGCAACAGAGGAGCTTCGTCCGGCAACCAGGTATTCAACCCAATTGAAGGGGAAGACGGTCAGGTACTTGGAGGTCGTCATCAGCAACTGATCACCACAACAACGGACAGTAATCAACAGCCTGAGATTGGAGCTACAGAAGCAAAAAGAGAAATGGACAAGAGAAGAAAATAAGGAAATATGGAGATGCTACATCAGAAGCAACCCGACGGAGAGAGGATAGGAGAAGATTGGTCAACATCTGAATGAGAGGAATAACACCCCCCAAACAGAGCAGAGGCTGGCAGACCAAGTAAGGAACATAAAGAAAAGAACTGGCTCTCCCCAACAGAAAGAGAGAACTGGGAAGGGAAATGTCACACGACAACGAATTACACGAAGACGAACTGAGAGACGATGCCACAGAAGACGACAAGGAGGAAGAGTTATCAAACAACGACACACGAAGAAACACCGACGAAGTAACAGAGAGGACGGAATAGGTAGAAAAGATTAGACAATGGATGGAACCAGATACAGAGAGAACAAAGATCCCCTCCATGATAGCCTACAACACCAAGAATTTAAGGGAGAAAACAAGTGAGGTCAATGAAATAATGGGCATAATACACACCACCAGTATCACAGAAACAAATAACTTGACATATGCAGGAGCAAGATTAGTAGCAGAACTGATGGGGATTCGAACACCAACACCCACCAGCACAACCAACCCAACAGAAACAAACAGCAACCTCCTTGGAAAAGGCGCCTGGAAAAGCAAATCATGGTGATGAGATCTGACTTGAGTAAACTGAAAGAGATGGCAGAAAAAGGCTAAGAAGCTAAGAAAACAAGGGAGGAACTCAACGAGAAATACAAAGTACAAGAGAGGGGACTAAACATCACAATAGAAGTATGTAAAACAGAGGCTTAAGGCCAAAGCACATAAGATCCAACGGTACATGAACAGGAATAAGGGATACCAACAGAACAAACTATTCGGAACCAACAAGAAAAGACTATACAGCCAACTAAGAGGGGAAGACAACCACCCAGAAATTCCTGAAGCCGAACCAAGTAAGAGACTCTGGGAAAACATATGGAGCAATCCGGTACACACAACAAACATGCAACATGGCTCCAGGAAGTCAAGGAAGAAGAAACAGGGAGAATAAAACAGAGATTCACAGAGATCACGACAGACACAGTCAGACACCAACTAAAGAAAATGCCAAACTGGAAAGCCCCAGGTCCCGATGAAGTCCATGGATACTGGCTCAAAAACTCAAGGCCCTACACCCACGAATAGCAGAACAACTCAGCATTGTATCTCAAATCACCATGCACCCAAATGATGACCACAGAAGAACATCCTTAGTACAAAAAGACAAGAGTAGGGAAATATAGCAGTAACTACAGGCCTATCACCTGCCCCTACAATAATGTGGAAGTTACTAACAGGTATCATCAGTGAAAAGCTATACAACTACCTAGAGGAGACAAACACCATCCCCCACCAACAGAAAGGCTGCAGAAGGAAGTGTATGGCCACAAAAGACCAGCTCCTGATAGACAAAATGGTAATGAAGAACAAGTAGGAGAAGGAAAACCAATCTAAGCATGGCATGGATAGACTACAGAAAGCCTTCGACATGAATCCACACACATGGCTAATAGAATGCCTGAAAAATATATGGGGCAGAGGAAAACACCATCAGCTTCCTCAAAAATACAATGCGCAACTGGAATACAAATTTGTTACAAGCCCTGGAATAAGACTAGCAGAGGTTAATATCAGGAGAGGGATCTTCCAGGGCGACTCACTGTCCCACTACTCTTCGTAGTATCCATGATTCCCATGACAAAAGTACTACAAGAAGGTGGATCCCGCCGGGTACCAACTCAAGAAAAGAGGCAACAGAATCAACCATCTGATGTTCATTGGACGACATCAAGCTGTATGGTAAGAGCATCAAGGAAATAGATACCCTAATCCAGACTGTAAGGATTGTATCTGGGGATATCAGGATGGAGTTTGGAATAGAAAATGCGCCTTAGCCAACATACAAAAAGGCAAAGTAATGAGAAACTGAAGGGATAAAGCTACCAGATGGGAGCAACACATCAAACACATAGATGAGACAGGATACAAATTCCTGGGAATAATGGAAGGAGTGGATATAAAACACCAAGAGATGAAGAACACGATCAGGAAAGAATATATGCAGAGACTCAAGGCGATACTCAAGTCAAAACTCAACGCCGGAAATATGATAAAAGCCATAACACATGGGCAGTGCCAGTAATCAGATACATTGCAGGAATAGTGGAATGGACCGAAGGCAGAACTCTGCAGCATAGACCAGAAAACCAGGAAACATATGACAATACACAAAGCACTACACCCAAGAGCAAATACGGACAGACTATACATAACATGAAAGGAAGGAGGAGAGGACTACTAAGTATAGAGGACTGCGTCAACATCGAGAACAGAGCACTGGGGCAATATCTGAAAACCCAGTGAAGACGAGTGGCTAAAGAGTGCATGGAAGAAGGACTAATAAAGTAGACGAAGACCAGAATTATACAGAGAGGAGAATGACAGACAGAACAGATGACTGGCACAACAAACCAATGCACGGACTACATGAGACAGACTAAAGAACTAGCAGCGATGACACATGGCAATGGCTACAGAGGGGAGAGCTAAAGAAGGAAACTGAAGGAATGATAACAGCAGCACAAGATCAGGCCCTAAGAACCAGATATATTCAAAGAACGATAGACGGAAATAACATCTCTCCCAATATGTAGGAAGTGCAATACGAAAAAATGAAACCATAAACCACTAGCAAGCGAATGCCCCGCACTTGCACAGAAACCAAGTACAAAAAGAGGCATGATTCAGTGGAAAAAGCCCTCCACTGGAGCCTGTGCAGGAAACATCAGCTACCTTGCAGTAATAAGGTGGTACGAGCACCAACCTGAGAGTGATAGAAAACGATCACGCAAAGATCCTCTGGGACTATGGTATCAGAACGGATAGGGTGATACGTGCAAACAGACCAGACGTGACGTTGATTGACAAAGTCAAGAAGAAAGTATCACTCATTGATGTCGCAATACCATGGACACCAGAGTTGAAGAGAAAGAGAGAAAAAATGATGGATAAGTATCAAGATCTGAAAATAGAAATAAGAAGGATATGGGATATGCCAGTGGAAATCGTACCCATAATAATAGGAGCACTAGGCACGATCCCAAGATCCCTGAAAAGGAATCTAGAAAAACTAGAGGCTGAAGTAGCTCCAGGACTCATGCAGAAGAGTGTGATCCTAGAAACGGCACACATAGTAAGAAAAGTGATGGACTCCTAAGGAGCAGGATGCAACCCGGAACAACCCCACACTATAAATACCCCCACCCAGTCGAATTGGAGGACTGTGATAGAGAGAGAAAAAAAAATAAATAATAATAATAATAATAATAATAATAATAATAATAATAATAATAATAATAATAATAATATTTAGGAAGGAGACCCTCTTGTACACGTTCCAGTAAAAAATAATGGCTTCATCAGCATATTATATTTGGTATCAATGTTTCTCTGCTTTTCTGATTCCTTTTTTTCTGTAGAGGAAAGATAACTGAATAACAGCAGAAGTCTACTGTACCAATTTATTTTCGTTCATCACCAAACATAACAATTTGTATATCATTAACATCGTCTCCACAAATCTGAGTTTCCGATTGCCAGGATTTTGGAACACGAAGGAAATCCATCAGATATGAAAAAGGGAGATGTTTACATCGTCCATTTACTTTACAAGGGTCATTAATAAACCTTGTTTACTCAAACTTCAATGTTTGCCTCTCTCTCTCTCTCTCTCTCTCTCTCTCTCTCTCTCTCTCTCTCTCTCTCTCTCTCTCTCTCTTCTAAGTAAACTGAACCTCGTTGGTACAGGGACTTATTCACTTGGGAAATATTTCAAGTCTTCTCATATATACTTCTCGCTTTTGTTTATAGATTCAAATCTTCCTTCTCGCGAATTGAAATTCAATATCACTTTGGATGATTTAGGTCTTTTCTCTTCCCTTTCTCTTCTACTTTCTCTCGGCATTCGTCAGCCCATTGGAAGAAAGGGCGAAGAGCTTTCAATCTTGTTTCCTAGAAGCGTTTAGGGAAATCTAAAAGATTCGGAATCACAAACGAAGATTACTAATATTTCCCGTCATTAATTGTTGCATGAATTCTGTCCTCGTCTTTTCGCATTGCGAATGAATATTTATTGGTTCCTTGAGCTTCTGAATCAATAATCTTTAGTAGGAATCAGTTACTCCTTCGATGAACCTAGGACACAGACCTAAGACTTCTATATTTTTTTATTTCAGCCTAGATATAAATTGGCCGAGCTGCAAAAGTTTCGAAAAAGGAAGGTTGGATTCTGATTTTAAATGATTTATTAGCTATGGACATTGGCATCTCATTTAATCTCGATATAAAAATCACAACTTCAAATTTCGGTTAAAAAAATCATGGAAAAAAATCAATTTTCCTTTTCAGAAGCAACGAACCTTTGGCGCGACTCAGCCACGATCCAGTTTCGAATTCCGGGACGAAAGAGAGAAGGAACCAATAAATAATCATCCTCGATGAAGCAAACGTCCCTAAATGCCCTTCTGAGGCCAAGAAGGCTCCAAGTGGAAGGAGCAGAATAATCACACATTTATGAGGCCTTGAATAGTCCTCCATTAAAGTGCTTTCCCTCTCCTCGAACTCACAGCCCCAAAGGGAGAGAGAGGAAACTCAATGGGTTCCTCACTCGGAGGAAAGGAGCTGAGGAAATTCTCTCTTCTGGAGGACAAAAGGGCCTTTTGTGTTTTCCCCAAATGTCAAGACTTTCCCGGGGACCGGAGCGAAGTGAAATATGCAGACTGTATTACGGTCCTTCTTTTCATAAGAGGCTTTATTAACCCTAAGAAGCATATACAATATTTATATTACCCCTTCCTGATCTCATTACGATATTACTTATTACTTGATAGTGTTTTGTGTTCGCTGAATAGTGAACTGAACACTGAAGACTATTACAATTGGGATATGTTAGCGGGTGTTACTATGTTTATACATACAATAAATATTGCATACATACATATACTTAAATATCTAGACGAACATTCACCTCCAATTATCCATATTCCTGCGTTTTAATGATATATCTCATACAGAATAGTTTTCCAAGTTAATTAAAATGTTGAGGCTTGTATATCTCAGGTAATAAGCTTCATATTACAAATATTTCCTCCCGGAGAGAGAGCATTATTCCTTCACCTTTGGCAGAGGAATTCATTCTTCTGTTATTAAATGCCGGCCATAATTTCTGAGTAAATTGAAAAGCGGTGGCATTCCTTCATAGAAATATAAATAAATAAAAAAAAAAAATTGAAAAATACCTTAGTATGCAGAATGATTAAATGTGACACGAATACCGGCGCAGGCTTCAGATATGGCAAAAAAAAAAAAAAAAAAAAAAGTGCTGGTGTTACAACATGAATATAAAATTGAAGGAAATTATGGCTGAGCAATCTGCCTTCTACATACAATGCCCTTTTCCCCAGAAGTGACATTCCTATCTCTCCCAACATTTGATCACTTGTTACTAGACACAAGACTCACCTTTGGGACAATTTCCGTCAAAATCCACTCATAATATTTTGCATAATCTCAGTAACGAACAGACAGACTGACAGACAGACTAGCAGGCAACCATATAGTCAGACAAATTGCGGAGCACAAAAGCTATCCAAGAAGGACAACGGAAACAAAAACACACAGAGCTTTTGAAGGCACCTGAACCCCCACCCCCCCACACCGCCCCCGGTGTTTGTTTATCCCTCCTACTGATGTTCTCTTTCCCTGTTGTTTTTTTCAGGACATCAAACTTTTATTTAACAGTTAAACTCAGTTTTCTTGAAGGAATTGACAGGAATATTGTTGAATGCATATACATACACACAATTTATTATATATATATATATATATATATATTATATATATATATTATATATTATATATATATTATATTATATATAATATTATATATATATAAAGCGTGAAAGAAGAAGGACACTAAAACCAAAACGGCTGAGCAGAACCAAAAGAGGAAGAAACCGAGAGACGAGAAGAGGACCATTAATTGTATCCCAAACGATCAAGATGAATCATAATCCTTTTCACTCTTCTCTTATTAATTAACGACGGAGGAAGCAAAAATGGATCTCCTCTTTTTTCGTCTCTCGTTCCATTCTCCTTCTCACTTGATGATAAGGATGATTTCTTAATTCTGATGATTCCTTTATGTGGGACTCAAACGAAGGTGTAAGATGGTTTCTTCAGTTCTCAGCCGAATTGAACATGAAAATAATCTCACATCCGATTTGAAGATGAACTGCATTGGAAGGGATTTAATAGCAGTGATGAATTGTATAGAATCATTTCTATCCAGAAATATAAATGATCCAGACGGCCTTATGCCAGCAACAGGTTCCTTACCCTACGGCGACCCTTTAAATATAAGACGACTAAACCATTAGGATGCCTAATGTGGACCTCCGGACTCTTCCTAAATCAACAAGGACCGGATAATGGACCATAAATACATTAACATTTTCGTACTTGCAGCACAAAAGGTCGAAATCTCAAAGTATATCATAGAATTATCAGCTTTACGAACACCACTTCCAGTTCCAGAGGCTGTTCATTCCTCCTCACACAGTTGGACTCTTTTCAGAGCAGTTTTTAAACTGAAGAGAAAAAGACCCTGAAATACAATTACGAGGTTTATGAGGGAACACATGTTTCTCTCTCTCTCTCTCTCTTCTCTCTCTCTCTCTCTCTCTCTCTCCTTTTGTCATTAACTCGATTGGACTTAGGATCGTTCAAGTCAATTGCGCAAGAGAATTGAGTTTCTGAGGTGGGAAAGAGAGGAATTGCAAAGCTTTCTCAGTTCCTTACAAGAGGGCGTGTGGTCACCATTCTAATGCTTCTCTCTCTCTCATCAGCAAGGGGACAGAATGCCTTAAAGAACCCAAAATGAAAAACGACAGGTTCCGAAACCAACGGACGGAAGGTTACAGAAGTTAGGGAACACAGAACCGAGATTCGAGTTCCAAATCCTTGTACTGTGTAGGTTCACAATTATATATTATATATGCATATATAAATTGATATATATATATATATATATATATATATATATATATATATATATATATATATATACATATATATATATGATATATATATATATATATATATATATATATATATTTCCACTTATTCATGAGGGTCCAGTATTGACGAACCTACACAGTACAAGAATTTGGAACTCGAATCAAAATTTAGGCCTTTAACAATCCCTAACTAACCTCTAATGAATACCTCAACATCCCATTCTTCAACATAAATGCCCAATCACATCATTAAATGTCTGACAGTAATAAAAAAGTTTTACATAAGGTTCCTTCCATAGCATTCTCTATGGGGCCTGCTACCTTGCCTCTAATACTCTGAAGAGAAACATCACTTTAGTTACACTGACATTCTTCTGGTTCCTCGTCACTTTGTAAACAAACAAAAAGGCTTCGTGATAAACACAACATTCCTTCTTGGCATTTAGTGTCAAATAAACTCCCCTGATGTTGTTTTGGTGTTCAAATATATTTCTCAAACTCTCAATGCTTAATCTAGCAAAAATGATGAACATTCATGGGAATTAGGACCCTTTTAGCGGTGTTAATGCCATTCAATTAGTAGGATTAGCAGATAATTATTATTTTTCGACATGGAATGCCAAATGAACGCTTCGGTTTTATGCAAATGAATATAATATGCTGGCAATAAATTATATCTTAGTATTTGAAGAATACGTTTTTCATGTTCTTCTAGGAACTCACTTTCATGTGTATATTTGAAGAACACCTATTATCTCTCTCTCTCTCTCTCTCTCTCTCTCTCTCTCTCTCTCTCTCTCTCTGGCATCTTGGCTCATTCCCTTCCCTAATTAGGAATAATGAATCTCTCAGTGCCTCTATCAGGAGCTAAATTGAGCTATCCATCTAATGCTTATGTTTCAGAAATCACCTTCAGAGTCGGATGTGAAAATAAAGTCAGATAAAAACTATTGATTTCTGAGGGACAAAAAAGAAGGCAGAGTTATGTATTTTAGCAAATTATTCAATAAATAAACTGAATTTGTATTAATCAGGATGTAAAATATTGCCATTGTATTAAACTTGACCTGGCTGTGACCTATGATGTAAATAAGGGGGGTCCACAATACAGTGAAATATGGCAAACACTTATGTTGACAACTTATTGCATGATTGTCACAAACATGCTGATAACATGTCAACAATAATAAGTGGCATCTTTTTCTATACATATCATAACATGTTGCAAACTTGTCAATGCCTTAACATAGAATGTTATTGTTTACATATCACATACATGTTGAAAACATGTGAACAATCGTAAGTGGCAACTTATATACATATCACAGAAATATTGAAAATATGTCAGCGATTGTAAGCAGTACCTTATCATATACATATCATATGTTGGAAACATGTCAATGACTGAAAGCAGCACCTTATCATATACATACGTACACATCACAAACCGTGTTGAAAACATGTCAATAACAATAAATGGCATCATTTAGTATACATATAACAAACAGGTTGAAAACATGTTAACAACCGTTATTGTAAACATATGACAAACACATTGACAACATGTCTATGACCATAAGAGGCATCTCATCGCATAGATATCAAAAACACGTTGGCATAAACAAAACATATAACCATTTTTGTCACCAGCAAAAATAAATAAATAAATAAATAAAATAAATACACAAAGAGGAAAGAGAAATACGAGAAGCATCTGAGAAAAAAAAAACATCCCATCAAGAATCCATCTTTTCCAGGGAATATGATTCCACCAACAGCCTCACTTTTCATATTAAAACGAAAAGATTTCAATTTTATTTCATATTTTATCATCTTAGCTAAATAAAACGACCTGGTAAATGAAATACAAGTCCTCTCCCTTTGAATGAGGGCAATTAACATGTTTTTTCTCTTCTTCATATTCTTGTTGCTGGAAAAATAGAATATTTTCATAAGCTTCAATGTTGAAAGTTCAGTCTTTTGTAGGACTGATTATGAAGAAAGGCTGGAATGGTTTGAATCACTACGGCCAAATAATGACTTGGAAAAATGACTGAGCTATTTTGAATTACGAATAATCATTGCCATACTATTTACAATACATGAAAAATAATATATTCATGTTTGCTTAAACACAGATATATATATATGAATAACTTGATCACGAAGTATATAAAACGTGATGCTATGTATAAATAAAGGTTTTTTTGCCACGAAGGAAAAAAATGAAAAAACGAGTTAGCCGAGTACTTTCGGTCCTATTCGGACCCTTTACTGAGGCATACTGATTTTACAAAGAACACCATAGTCAAAAGAAGGCTTAATATACAAACTGAAACACTACCATGGATTAGCCATAAGGGCGATTTCCACTCTACAGAGAGGAGGAGGAGTCATAGGCTAGCCACACCTTGAAGGATACCCGCAGTAAACAAGTGATTCTTCCAGAAAAACAGTACATTTTGAAAACAACACGGGAGCATATACAATTTAATATCATGAATTTTTACACAAATTTTCCCAACAAAAATTATTATTAATGAAAAGACGAAAGAAAATATAAATATATATATATCGAGCAAGAGAAAGAGGGAGAGAGAATATCGAACCAGAGAGAGAGAGAGAGAGAGAGAGAGAGAGAGAGAGAGAAAATTAATAACTATATACATGTGGGACTAATTTATTAGTTGTTCATTTATTTTGAGGTCCTTCATAAACATCTTACAAATATATGGGTCCAAATGGTACATTCCCAGACTAAGATTTAGGTTGTTTTTATTAGTGATTTGTATAATTGCCGATTCCAGTAAATTTCTTGAAACATAATCATTAGATCTAGCAATTACCGAGGTATCACCCTAATTAATACA
Organism: Macrobrachium nipponense; assembly: GCF_015104395.2. Lineage (NCBI taxonomy): Eukaryota > Metazoa > Arthropoda > Malacostraca > Decapoda > Palaemonidae > Macrobrachium > Macrobrachium nipponense. The sequence continues at coordinate 66,442,947 of NC_061095.1, forward strand.
ATGAGATTTTTCACTCAGATGGATAAACAGTGCATTTGAAGTCTAGGCTGTTCTAGCTGAATACATATGCTGCTTAATCGAACACATAAATTTTTACTAGACTGACCAACGTAAAACGAGGGCAATCCTTACAAGGAATTTTGTAAATGATGTTATTTGTTACGGGACTATTCCTAATTAGCATATCTTTAATGGTATTGTTATAAGAGAACAACACTACATTAACATTAAACGATTTAAATATTGATTTTATGGTTTCAAATCCACGAAAATAAGGTAAGCTAAGTACATTTTTAGGGATTTCTTTTTCATTAATAGCAACATTATAAAACTTTTTATGAGCTTTTTGATAACATAAATCAGTTAAATGAGGTGGGTAGCAGAGATCGTTTCCTATCTTTTTTTGGTCCAGGTATTGAGGACTCGTGATACGCAAAGCACGTAGGAACATGAGAGAAAAAAATTGAAATTTTAATATTAAGATGTGGCCAGAATAAAAATGTACATATGTTAAATGTACTGTGACCTACCACAAAATCATTTAGACATTATCAAAGGCATGACATATAGTGCTACGCATGCCTACCATGAAGATAACTTCCCCGCTCGCTACAGAAAAATTTTAAAAGAATTGAAGAATGATAATAGCTTACACATTACCAAGGCTGATAAATCCAATAGTTTAGTGGTTCTTGACAAAACTGACTACATATCACGCATGCATACTTTACTAGAGGATGAAATAACTTACAAAAAACTCGCAAAAAATCCGTTGGACCAAGTAATAAAAAACTTTAATATCAATATCAAACAAATTCTTAAAGATAAAGAAGAACTTTTGTGTCAGTTAACTGTAAAGTGTCCCTCATTACCTTATTTATATGGCCTAGTCAAAACTCATAAGGAAAACAAACCTATGCGCCCAATTATTAGTACTGTAGGATCAATTGCTTATAAACTATCTAAATATCTTACTAAACTGTTATCCCCGCTACTAGGAACTGTATCTAATTCACACGTCCGGAATTCTCTTGATCTTGTGGAAAAATTAAATAACATTGTACTAAACCCTAGCGATATTTTGTCAGTTTTGATGTATGTTCTTTGTTTACAAAAGTCCCTATTGACTCTGTGCTTGAATATTTAAGTAATGAACTTGTACTGCATGAATTGCCTATGTCCGTTAGTCACATAATTTTCTTAATTAAGTTATGTATTTGTGATTGCAGATTTATTTTCAATGGAGAATATTACCAACAAATATTTGGTATGGCCATGGGTAACACTTTATCACCTCTCCTTCTAAACTATGATATGGAATTTTTTTGAGAGACAACACCTCCCGAATATCACACTTATCCCCTTAAAATGGTACCGATATGTCGATGATATCTTAGTAGTCTTACCTGGTGGTATTGATGTAAATGTTTACTGTCTACATGACTAATAATTTAGTGCCATCCATAAATTCACTGTTGAAATTGAAAATAACAATGTCATCCCTTTCCTAGATGTATTAATACATAGAGAATCTTTCCAATGCAAATTCAGTATTTATAGAAAACCCACAAATAATTTAACATATTTACATTTTTATTCTGGCCACCATCTTAATATTAAAATTTCAATTTTTTCTTCTATGTTCCTACGTGCTTTGCGTATCACGAGTCCACAATACCTGGACCAAAAAAAGATAGGAAACGATCTCTGCTACCCACCTCATTTAATTGATTTATGTTATCAAAAAGATCATAAAAAGTTTTATAATGTTGCTATTAATGAAAAAGAAATCCCTAAAAATGTACTTAGCTTACCTTATTTTCGTGGATTTGAAACCATAAAATCAATATTTAAATCGTTTAATGTTAATGTAGTGTTCTCTTATAACAATACCATTAAAGATATGCTAATTAAGAATAGTCCCGTAACAAATAACAACATCATTTACAAAATTTCTTGTAAGGATTGCCCATCGTTTTACGTTGGTCAGTCTAGTAAAAATTTCTGTGTTCGGATTAAGCAGCATATGTAATCAGTTAGAACAGCCCAGACTTCAAATGCACTGTTTATCCATCTGAGTGAAAAATCTCATTGTATTAATTGGGGTGATACCTCGGTAATTGCTAGATCTAATGATTATGTTTCAAGAAATTTACTGGAATCGGCAATTATACAAATCACTAATAAAAACAACCTAAATCTTAGTCTGGGAATGTACCATTTGGACCCATATATTTGTAAGATGTTTATGAAGGACCTCAAAATAAATGAACAACTAACAAATTAGTCTCACATGTATATAGTTATTAATTTTTTCTCTCTCTTCTCTCTCTCTCTCTCTCTCTCTCTCTCTCTCGATATATATATATATTTATATTTTCTTTCCTCTTTTCATTAATAATAATTTTTGTTGAGAAAATTTGTGTAAAAATTCATGATATTAAATTGTATATGCTCCAGTGTTGTTTTCAAAATGTACAGTTTTTCTGGAAGAATCGCTTGTTTACTGCGGGTATCCTTCAAGGTGTGGCTAGCCTGTGACTCCTCCTCCTCTCTGTAGAGTGAAAATCGCACTTATGGCTAATCTGGTAGTGTCAGTTTGTATATTAAGCCTTCTTTTGAATATGGTGTTCTTTGTAAAATCAGTATGCCTCAGTAAAGGGTCTGAATAGGACCGAAAAGTACTCGGCTAACTCGTTTTTTCATTTTTTTCCTTCGTGGCAAAAAAACCTTTATATATATAGATATATATTATATATATATATATATATATATATATATATATACATATATATATATATAAAATTACATATATATATATATATATACATATATTGTATATATATATATATAATATAATATATATGTATATATATATATAGATATATATATATATATATATATATAATTATATATATATATATATATATACTATATATTATATATATATATAATATATAATATATATATATCTATATATATATAATATATCTATATATATATATATCATATTATATATAAATATATTATATATATATATATATATATATATATATATATATACTATATATATAATATATTTATAATATATATTAAATAAATATATGCCACGAAGGAAAAATAAACGAAGGAGGTCTCCAAGATCTTTCGACGTTAAAAGTCCTTTACTGAGCAGAGACTGACATAGATACGAGAAAAGACAATACAAGACGATTCGTATAACTGACAGATAAGGATTATAAAGAGATTAGTACCTAGAATCCGACACACCTGGAAGATAAGAAACCTTCCCAAACAAGCATAAACAATGGGTGCAATTAAAGGTTTAAGACAATCATCTCAGATTGAATTTCAAGACAATTAAAGGATTATAGGTGCACAGCTATCAGAACTTGGTAAACAAAACCACATTCACAATACATGACAGACATACATTACAACAAAATTAATAACTCTAAGGCAACTGATTTTATTTAAGTCAGTAATTATATCTTTGAGGTCATTCATAAACATGTTACAGATACAAGGGTCTAAATGAAAAAGGCCACGACTAACATTGAAATTACAATGAAAAGTAATTACTGAACTATCAATCCAATTTATTCGGTGGTTGTTTTCACTTAAATGAATGAATAATGCATTAGATTTTTGCCCAGTTTTTACAGAGTATTTATGCTGGCTTAGCCTTACTTCTAAGCCTTTGCTGGACTGTCCGAGATAGAATGAGGGACAATCCATACATGGAATTTTATATATTATGTTGTTGCTTTCTCTGGGGCCATTTTTTATTAACATACCTTTTAGTGTGTTATTATAGGATTATGGATTTATCACGTTCCTAACTTTCGTGATTCAGTTATACATATATATATATATATATATATATATATATATATATATATATATATATATGTATATATGTATATATATATATATATATATATATATATATATATATATATATATATATAATATAATATATATATATATATATATATATATATATATATATATATATATATATATGTATATATATATATATATATATATATATATATATATATATATATATATATATATATATATATATATATATATATATATATATATATATATATATATATATATATATATATATATAGAAGACTTGTAGGAGGAAGTACATCTCAGGTGGTCCTTAAAATACATTTATTACAACGTTTCAAAACACAAAGGTTTCATTTTCAAGCTGTAAAGACATAAAACAATAAAATTAATATTAAAAGTACTAAATTACAAATAAATAATACATTATAAAAGACAAGATAAAAAATAAAATAAAAACTAGTTAGCAGAACCAACCATCAAGAGAGAAAGGGAGGACAGAAGTCAGAAAGAACAAACCAGAAATGACCGGCAACAGCTCACGTTAGGTAAAGAGTTGTCGAGGAAGACTGCGTGTTCAATTGAGGACAAGCTGTTTAATAAACAAGGACTCCAGAATTGTCAGTAGTTTGCCATTCGGTGCCCGTCCCAATATTTCAAAATCTTTGTATTGTATATTCAGCTTGCATTTATTGGCATGTTGTCTGATATTAGAAAATTCAGGATTAGCAAGTTTGTTACCAGTTCTATAGCTAACGCCCTTATGGCAATCAATTCTGACCCTCAGTAACCTCTGTGGGAAGGCCTTCTTTGTGTGTTTTAGGAAGTCCATAATAAGGTTGAAAGCATTCTAAATGACAACACGAAATTCAAACTCCTAGGTAAGCCAGACTTTGCAACTATTTTTAGAATTGAAGATCGGATCAATAGATTTTTAAAGTGTGAACATATGAAATAAATGAATGAATAAAAAACATTTTATAAGCAGTTTCCTATAATTAACGTTTAATTTAAATACTCTCTCTCTCTCTCTGACACACCCCTATATATTTCCACTATTTTTATCAGAAAACTTAAGAAGAAAAACATAACATACACTCGAATCAATTCTGGAAGTCATTTTCCTCCCGCAGCCTTTCATTTCCTCAACTGTCATATATTTTTTTAGAGACTGGTATATTCTAAAACGAAAAGTACTTTCGGTCGTAAAGATGATTTTGGCACTAAATGTTATTTATTTTTTTTCAATTTCCGTTGGCTGACACTTATGGCTTTGTGGAGAATATATCTAATATTCTGTCAATGAAGAAATTGCGTGTACTTTGCACAAGTTAAATTAAGATATAAAATTGTACGAAAGGTGGTATTATTATTATTATTATTATTATTATTATTATTATTATTATTATTAGTTATTATTATTATTATTATTATTATTATTATTCAATAATGAAAATAGATTTGACATTGTAAAAGAACTGAGCCTGTTTATATCCCCCCTATAAGAGTGTCGAATGAAAATTATATACATGACCATAAGGCCGTTAATCTCTCTCTCTCTCTCTCTCTCTCTCTCTCTCTCTCTCTCTCTTCTCTCTCTCTCTCTCTATATATATATATATATATATATATATATATATATATATATATATATATATATATATGTGTGTGTGTGTGTGTGTGTGTGTGTCATCTAGACCAAAAAGGGTAAAAGCATAGAGCACAATACACATTACCTTACTAAAGAATTATTATAATAATGATACCCACGAATAGCCTTAAGGGAGTTCATCAAACAGAATCATTTTGCATAGACCAGTGAAATAAAATTACTGTATGCATAAAAACAAAATTGAAATTACATATCTTATGACAATATATGACAGAGGATTCACCATGAATCAAGCAATATATCCAACCTATGAAAACCACGTAAATGAAATAACAAAAAATAAAGATTTTGATCCCAGAAGAAAGGTTTGACTAAACACGGAATTCCCGGAAGGTGATCTTATCAGAATCTGGAGCTTACCCGAGACGCCTCCAGGTATATATATTGCAACTTGCACATGATGGAGCAACGCTCCGAGCAGCCCAGATTTTGAGGGACATATAAAGTAGAGCCTTGGATATTCTTGCAAGGTCAAATTGCAGTTTCCATTCATACTTGGTATAACCTCATGTTTCGGGTCGCTAATGAGAAATGTTTTGTAAATATCATTGCACTGCAATATCTTGCAGTGTATAATAAGAATCAACCCGAAATTAAGGTCACTCCGAGTCTAATTATATTCATTTTACGCTTCCCTTTGGAACTGGAATTGGAATGACTCTGTGGAACTGGAATGGGAATGACTATTTAAAGCTCCCTAATGATTTTGCTCTGTGTTTTTACGTCTCAGGCGGAAAATAAATGTATTTGAGGCATCAGGAGACTACGTTTGTGGAATTTCCCCCAATACATCAACATACATTCATTACATGACAGACTGATTTTCCAGGTTCTGTGATGTACATTGTATTAGTTTTTTTTTTTTTTTTTTTTTTTTTTTTTTTTTGCAGACATTACAACTCAACCTTAACCTTCCTCAGTGATAGATAAACAAATAATATTAGAAATAAATTTCATATACTATATATATAGACATATATATATATAATATATATATATATATATATATATATATATATATATATATATATATATATATATATATATATATATATATATATATCAACATTAACCCTATTAAGTAGCACAGTAATATATTAAATAACTATATAAATGAATTAGAAATATAAAAGAAATGCAAGAAAATATTATAAATTCCTAAACAAGAATTGGCCAGAGTTTATATTTAAAAAAATAAAAGCGGTTTCCTGAAATGTTAATAAAAATATAAAAAGTAAGTTCTTTTAAAAAATACACACGGAGGAGAAGTTATAATGATCAAAGTTTTCTAACTATGAATTGTTAATTTTTCCTCGAATTTCATCCTTCGCTGAACAGCGATAATTATATTATTGAAGTAATAATTATTCTGTGTGAATTTGGACACTTTTAGATAATTATCGTTGAAATTATTCATTTCGCATTCAGTGTCTGGCATTTCGACGCTTTCTCTCAATGATCCGGTCTAGGAACAAGAGCCCGTGCTGACATATAAATAGCTCACAGGGAACCAAAAACACGTTCTTCTGTGTTTTTTCCCGAATGATATTCAGTTGGAATTAAACTAAGCTCCTACAAAAGAAAACCCCGATAACTTGTGGTCTACTTAAAGAACTCCTAATGTGAATTTGACTTTGGTGTTTTATTACTGGTGGGCTTCAACGTTTGAAGAGAAAGTAAATTGATTGTTTATTTGAATATATATTTTAGTATCACAGTCTGGAAGGCTGACTTGTAATAGGACTGGAATGGAATGTAGAATTAAAGCCAAAGGCCAAGCGCTGGGACCTATGAGGTCATTCAGCGTTGAAACGGAGATTGGGAGTAGATAGGTTTGAGAGGCTTAACAGGAGGAAAACCTCAAAGCAGTTGCACCATAGAAAAATGTATGGAGAGGGTGGACAGCAAAATGGAGGAAAGAGAATATGAATGGAGGTAAAGTAAAAAGAATGGAAGGGGTTACAGCTAAGGACCGAAGTGACGCTGCGAAGAGCCTTAAGTAATACCTACAGTGCATCGCGTGAGGTGCACTGACGGCACTCTGCCCCCCTACGGAAGCCTTATAATGGGTTTCAAGACGATTAGACCAAACAACAGGAAGAAGAATTTGAATGATAATAATAATGTGTTCACCTCCGTGTTGTCATTCATCACTGTATAGCAAACTATCATTCTTCTGGTAACAGCCATCTTCTTCGGGCTTCAAGATTTCCGAGAAAGATCTGTTGCAGATGGATGTTCATTACATTACAAATTTTTTTAGACGTCCCTGTTCTCAGACAAGATATTTTTAACAGCCGAGTTTTAGGCAAAGAACTTTTACGGTCGAATTTTTATAGTTTTTGTTCGTTTAACTTGAGGACTAATTCTAATTTCTATCTCCTCCTCTACAGGGCTTTAATGGCAGCGGCTAACTGGTTGCTGTTCCGAGATGAGGTCCTCTTCTTAAGTAAATCTTTGAGGATAACTGCTTCCCTTTACTTCCAGGTTTTAAAGAGCTTCCCTTCCTTTTAGGTCATTTTTCTAATGAAACAACTATGTATACAGATCCTCAACAATATTTTTTATGTTAAATTTCCGTATTGCTAAATGATTCATTTTAGAAATAAAATTTTTTTCAAGTTATACAAGCAATTCTGGAGCCATGAAGGTCCATTTCATTCCCATCAGACCACTCACTAGAGGGTCATTATATAATTACAAAGGCCACCGTCTGGGCTCTCGTATGTCCTCCGGTTTTGCTTCCAAGTATAGTAGACAACTTGTCCTCATGTCATCTGAAACCTATACTGGATCCAGCAACAGGCTATTGAATTTGAAGGTAAGCACAGATTTCCCATCGCGGAGGAAGTTGTCGACAGGCAGTACAATCTCAGACACAGAGGTGGAATTTCCAATACAAGAAAAAACCACTCCAAAGTATACTACAAAACCTCTGTTGGAAAGAGACATTTCTAGTTTGGTACGAGCCTCAAACAACGTCAACTGGCAATTCTGGAACCGGTGATGAGGAAACGCCTCGTCCCCTCGTTCCCTAATCAAAGCTCTTGCTGGTCAGTTACTGTTTCCTTTCTTACTTTTCAGTCTAGGGTTGTTTTTATCTGCCCTTCATTTCCTTTTGAATAAGTTGGTTCAGCTTTTACTTACTTTTCTGTTTTTTTCAAATTTTTTTTATTTTAGCAATTTAATGAATTTAACTAATTTTACTATTTTGCATTTACGTATATGATCGTTTTTTTTATTTAAGTGCAGTTTATGTTTTTCTATTTCGTACGCCCCTCGAAATTGTGATGAAGACACTACGAAGAGTCGGGAGTACGTCATGGCTCTTAGCAAAACGTCTTTGTGTCCTCCTGCTCCTCACACACACACACACACACACACAGAGAGAGAGAGAGAGAGAGAGAGAGAGAGAGAGAGAGAGACCTCCAACCCTTGGATACACGAAGTCCCATCGGTACGACCCAGAGCTTCAGAATCTGTTGAGAAGTTCCGATGAGTCATAACATCTCCCGAAGTAAATGAAGCGTTCAATACGGCCCTTTCATTCCCTCCGAATCTCCTCTCAAGGAGAAGAACATTTCTCAGGCGGGAAGGAGCAGGAGGATTCCTTCCCTCAGGGTCTCGGTGTCTTTGGGGTGAGAAGGATGAACTAACATCCCCGTAGGACCTCGTAGGTCCTAGTGCTTGGCCTTTGGCCTAAATTCTATATTCCATTCCAATTCAATTCAATGAACTAACAAATTGAATAGAATGGAATGGAATATCGAACTTAGGCTAAAGGCCAAGCGCTGGGCCCTTTGCCGAGGTCATTCAGCGTTGAAGAGGAAATTGGCAGCAAGAAGAACCGCGAATCCACTGTTGGGGGAAGGTGGAAGGTTTTCAATAAAAAATTGCTCCTGTAGGATGTTTGAGGGTCTGGTAGTTGGATACTTTTCTCACTAAAACTCGAGGATTTCCATACTTATCCAGAGATGAAATAAGTGAGTTTTCATTTTAGTAACTTCTGTAACTTTTATTTTGCTATCTAAAACGTCATTGTATCCATACTCTGTATACTGCTGTGCTTCATGCTGAATCAACAGAGAGAACCGGTGATTGATCAACATAATTTTTTAAACAAACTAAATGTTCTAAACATTCTTCTATGTTAACAGTTATGTTTCTCTTCTATAACAGATGTCTTCCACTTTTGCTTTAAATGGCAAAGTTGACCAGCTTTATCTTCTAAGCAGTGTAGCGAGTAACCTTTCCAATATAGTTAGAACGAATGATATTTCGGGGGAGATGTTCTACGGCATGAATTATTCCTGGTAGCATCTCTTTCCTCCCTCACAGGGCTCGACTTTCGGAGTTACCTACGTCAGCCATATCGATCTTTTCTTCAGTTTTCTTTCTTATATGTCTTCCTGTCTGTGAATTTGTTCGTGAAGTATTTGTTTTCTCATTTACGATGCTGCGAATACCACTTCAACTACTTATGATGAGAATGGCAACGAGACATTTTTCTCGTCGCCTGAATGAAGTTTTGATGTATTACGCAAAGACAAAAAAAAAAAAAAATCCTCTTAACAGATCTTCATTAAACTGATTTTATC
>NC_061095.1:66458080-66465580 GCF_015104395.2 Macrobrachium nipponense
ATGGAGGCAGAAGTTCCCTGAGTCAGTCAGGGAAAAATTAGCCCACAAATATGTTAAGTTAAACATGGAAAATTCGAATGATTTAACTAATTTGATGAACGTATACCCAATATTCAATAAGACAAAAAAATCTGTCCCTTTTGTGAGTTTTAGAAAAATCATCAGCACAAATGACTAAGGTTTCTAATAAATTCGAACTTTTCTCATCAAAGGCGAAAACTGAATATATATGAAACCAGTGATTGTGTTAGAGAAACGGATCGTCTACAAGAGGATGGCTGGTCTCTCTCTTCGGAGACTCTCCGGAGTTTTCAGATTCTTGTTCGTTTCAACAGTTGGAATTCAATTTCTTGGAGTAATGACGTGAAAAAAAAAAACTCCCCATTCCCGAAAAACATCTGCCCTCCTTTGCAGCCTCCTGGTTCCTTCTCATCTCCTCTCTCCGAAAAAGGACCTGACGCTGTTCCACTTTTCTTCTGTAAGTCTTTCTTTAGAAAGTTTTCGGTGATGTTATTTGTTTACTTTCTGGGTCTTACATTATTATTATTATTATTATTATTATATTATTATTATTATTATTATTATTATTATTATAAAAAAAGGAATTATTGGAAAAATGGATCAAAGGTGTTTGGAACAAAGAAAAAAAGAAAATAAATAAAATAAAAAACAAAGAAAAAGATGTATAATTACACTAAACTGCACAAATTTACTGAGAACTTAGATCAAAGGTCGTGGCAATCCCAGGTAAATATACCTCCATCAAATACTAAACAGAAGTGAGACTCGGATCTCCTCTCTTTGCCTTTCATAATACCATATTCTCAAGTTCAACTCTCTCTCTCTCTCTCTCTCTCTCTCTCTCTCTCTCATTTTTAGTTGTCTATTTTCTATTAGTGTTTAAAAAATCATTAAAAAGCTAGTTTGAAAAAAAATCCATAGTAATTTGTAAATATTGCAGGTATATAATTTCGTAATATTTTGTAACATCCTACTTATGTAAATGAAATGTAATATTTTTCTAATAAAAGATAAAAATAATAACTCCCGTGGAACAAGAAGTCCACCAAAGGGGCCAATGACTTGAAATTGAAGCTTCCAAAGAAAGTTGGTTTCAACCCTCCCACCGCTAAAGACCCCCCCCACAACACTGCGGCAGTAACTGATCATTTCACAGAGCCAGTAAGTTTTCATCGGCCTGGAGGGAGACACGAACCCGCCATATCTGAGTGGCATTCCACGACACTATCCACTATACCAGCGGACCTGCTAAAGTAGGCAATGACAGCGCTAAAATAGAGAGGTGGAAGCGCTTTTTCCAGGACTTGGTGGAGAAGCTTTGTCATTCTCTCTAGCATCTGCGTCGCGTCAAATTTCTGATCCACTTGAGTGGTCTTGTTTGTTTGGAAAAAGCGTCTGTCTTTCGTGGGTTCCTTGAATGCATGAGAGAGAGAGAGAGAGAGTTTTAGGCAGCAGTTTAATTTCAGCGCTTGTCTAGACATAAGAATCAAGCCTAATTACGTCTGGGCTAATTATTCTTGCGTGATAAATCACTAGACATCTACCATGCAAATGAGTCTGACATCCAGCCTGTAAAATCACTGAAGTTTCTGAAAAAAAAGATTATATTCGAATTCCAACAAGTTAATGTAACTATGAAATCAACTCCTACGTTTATAGACAATGGCCGTTATAAGAGCATCGTTAGAATAACTAGAGTTATGCGAAAAATTTATACCACCATGATCTTCCCTTTCATAGTCAGTGTTTATATTTTTCTTTTTAGAATAAACTTAAAAAACTAAATAATAACTGATATATGACATTAGTGTTTACACTACTTTAAATTATGACTTCTGGTCTCCCAGAGCGAAATGGTAGTATACCACCTTTAGTTTTTTGTGAGATCGTTGTATAAATAGACCGTGAGAGAGAGAGAGAGAGAGAGAGAGAGAGAGAGAGAGAGAGAGAGAGAGAGAGAGAGAGATGTTTATGTATACAGCACGATTGAACGCCTTTCTTTGTCCTGGACAGAACGAGAACCGAAATTCAAGTTTTTTTTTTTTAAATTTAGCAATAAATCTACTGAGACAAAGACCGACCACCGATGCTCAAATCTCATCCAGAAATCGTTAGTTTTCCCTTAAGGAAAATCTGTTATAATTGACATTTTCATCGGTGTTCGACCCTCATCGAGAGGGAGGCGAAATTAATTCAATATTCTTCAGCTTTGACGTAAACAAGTGAAGATGACAGGTGTTTTGTGTTCGACAATTAACGTTAATTTGTCTGTCCATCTCTATTTCTGTTGCTTTTCGATTTACTTTCGAATTTGGACGGAATTCCGTTGACAGTTGAATGTTCAGGTGATCATTAGGAATAAAGAGAAAGTAAAGGAATATCCAGAAAGGAGAGGTCTCACTTATTACAAAGAACAAATAATTATTAAAATTAATATATAGATAAAAAGTCATTACCAGCATGAAAAATTGTGTACGGAGTATACGCCAAGGTTTATATGATGATGCATCAAGAAAATACGCTGACTACTAATAATCATTAAACATAAAAGTATTTGTATTCTAATCCGACCAGGAAAAAAGAGCATCATACATAAATGAACAGTTGATGTAAACAAATGATGTCACACGATTGCCATGCGACTGTTGGTTTCTCATCGTGACCAACAACCTCTTTGGTCAATCATTCCAATGAAAAACAGATGGGATCAATCGGTCGGAACGGGAACAGGACACGAATATAGAATAATAGAATAATACACGATTTATCAGAAACAAGAGATCTGCCAAAGAAAGAAAGAGAGAGAGAGAGAGAGAGAGAGAGAGAGAGAGAGAGAGAGAGATATTTCCCCAGAACAGAAATATGAGAGTGGATGACAAGCAGACATGTAATTGCGACAGATGTTTATATTGATCAACTTTCCGCGGTTATATGCCAGCAATAGATATCGTCCGTGGAGGTATGAATCAAGATGAACCATTAGGACAGAAATAATGGGGGAACAGACACAGGAGCGAATCAGTTGAGGTCACGAAAGGGAATCCTTCGTGTGGAAGAGAAAGCAATTTCCAAAAGCAGAGAAACATTCAAAAAGCGAAGCAGGACGACTGATGATCGACACCAAAGAATCGATTTGCAGTTCCATCAATATTTTGTCCTTTTTCAGGTCAAAGGTGAAAACTCTCTCTTTAATCTGCGGTTAAATAGTTTCTGTAAAGAAACAAGATAAGGAAACAGAAGTCTTGCATTGAATAACAAGAGTTATTCAAATTCTTCATAGAAAAATTGTAAAAAGCGGGAGTTATTCATGTTCATTATAAAGAAAAACGTATAATAACAAACTCCCCACTCATTTCAATTGAAATCGATTTTACATAAGAAAAAAATCATTACATTCATGACTAAAATGAAATAGATCATACATTAAAAATGATGACTGTCATTACAGTAATGACATCACGAGAGACGAGGTCTCCCTTCAGAAACTGCTATGATAACACTTTTAATGAGACCTGCTATTCATCATTGTCAGTGATGTCTCGTAGCAATGTGCTTGTCCCTTGTTCATTGCTAATATCGCTTTGGGAGAAATGAGATGTCTGGGCTTTGTTATATTAGAGGTCTGGTATTATTATTGGGTTATGGTATGTGCATGTCTGTATGTATGATATAAATTGTGTGATGTATACACAATTATGTACATATTTTCAAACTGTATATTACTCAGAAGAATAAGGTAGAAATGCTGAAAAAAAAATCATCAACAACATAGAACTGTTTATTCATATTTCCTTGATCAACCCTTTGAAAGGAGTTTCTGTATCGGGCTTCTCATATCATGTGGTTCCTCGACGTCTCTGAAGCGAAAGAGAAAACAAACTTTTTAGGAACCGAAAACTTTCTTTCTAGAAAGTTTGGTCATTTTTCCCGAGAAGTTGGGACTATCAATGACGACTAACTTTCTTCTGATAAGCTTTCACCGAAATGGAAAGTATCGGGCCAGGGATGAGGGAGAGAGAGAGAGAGAGAGAGAGAGACCTTACCTTACAGACCTTACATCTTGTTCGGGTTGCCCAGGTCCCTCTAGTATGAGGCACCTCTAATGTCTACCAGAGAGTGCTAGTACATCTTGCCGGTATATTTTGCATCTTCCAATCTTGGATGGTCTGGGATGCAGTTTAGATATTTGTCGAGCTTATTCTTAAACACATCTACGCTCACTCCTGTTATATTCCTCAGATAGGCTGGCAACGCATTGAATAGACGCTGCATTATCTGATGCTGCGTAGTGGATTAATGTCCTGTATGCTTTCCTTATTTTTCCTGGTATAGTTTTGGGCACTATTAATCTACCTCTGCTTGCTCTTTCTGATATTTTTAGCTCCATGATGTTTTCAGCTATTCTTTCTATCTGTTTCCATGCCTGAATTATCATGTAGCGTTCTCTTCTCCTTTAGACTATATAATTTTAAGGATTGTAGTCTTTCCCAGTAGTCAAGGTCCTTAACTTCTTCTATTCTAGCTGTAAAGGACCTTTGTATACTCTCTATTTGTGCAATATCCTTTTGATAGTGTGGGTACCATATCATATTGCAATATTCAAGTGGACTACGAACATAGGTGTTTTATAAAGCATAATCATGTGTTCAGCTTTTTTTGTTTTGAAGTACCGTAACAACATTCCCATTTTTGCTTTACATTTTGCCAATAGAATTGCTATTTGATCGTTGCATAACATGTTCCTATTCATCATCACACCAAGGTCTTTAACTGCTTCCTTATTTGGTGATTGTCTCATTATTAGGTCCCTATAGCATATAGCTTTACTTCTCTGTCTCCATAATTTATTGATTCAAATTTATCAGAGTTAAATACCATCCTATTTACCTCTGCCCAATCATGTTAAGGTCTCTTTGTAGCGCGTTCCTATCTTCATCACAAGTAATTTCTCTACTTATTCTTCTGTCATCGGCGAAACTACTCATTACCGAGTCCTTAACATTACTGTCTATGTCTGCAATCATAATAACAAACAGTAATGCAGCTAACACCGTACCTTGTGGCACACCGGAAATTACCTTAGCTTCATCCGCTTTCTCATCGTTTGCAATAACTATCTGTTTTTCTGTTGTGTAAAAATTCTTTTAACCATCTTCCACTTTATCCACTATATTATGTTTTCTAATTTCTTCGCTAATATATTATGGTCTACCTTGTCAAAAGCTTTTGCAAAGTCTAGATAAACCACATCTGTTTCATTTTCGCTTTTCATATTTTTTGTATATGTTTTCACGGTGGACTAACAGTTGGGTTTGTGTACTTTTTCCGGGTACGAAACCATATTGTCCTATATTAAACAGATTATTTTTTATTAAATGTTTCATAATATTTCTTTTCATTACCCTTTCATACACTTTCATAATATGTGATGTTACACTCACAGGCCTATAATTACTTGCCTCTAGTCTTGATCCACTTTTGAATGTAGGGGTAATATATGCTAATTTGTGCTCATCATAAATCGTGCCTGTATCTACACTTTGTCTTAATAATATTGCAAGTGGCTTTGCGATAGAATGAACTACTTTCTTTAACAAAATAGCAGGAACTCCATCAGGCCTGCTGCAGCTCCATTTTTTATTTCATTAATAGCCTGCACAATATCAGCTTCATTAATATCTATGTCAGCTAAATATTCACTATTTTCGTCCCTTACTTCTATATCATTATCTTCATTATCTATTCTAGGGGTGAATTCTCTCTTATATCGTTCTGCCAATATGTTGCAAATTTCCTTTTCTTCATTCGTTAATCTCCCTTCACTTCTTAGAGGGCCTATTTCTATTCTTCTTTTATTCATCTTTTTCGCGTATGAGTATAATAGTTTGGGGTTTTGCTTTATATTTATTAAGGTTTTTTCTTCCAAGTCCCGTTTTTCATTTTCTTTTGATTGTATAATCTTTTGTTCTGCATTTTCTATCTTACTTTTTAGTTCTATAACTTTCCATGCATTATTTTCTTTGCAAGACCCTTTTTTCCACTTTCTGATTTTCTGGAACAAGATCCTTCTGTCTCTTGGTATGCATGACTGATGTTTACTTTTCTTCTTCGGTATATATTTATCCACTATTTTCTCTAATATTTTATATAATATCTCTGTATTTACCCATGTCATCACTTATGAAAATGTTATCTCAATCTTTATTTAATTCTTCATTTATTTCTGACCATTTTATATTTTTACTGTAGAAGTTGTATTTTCCATATCCTTCCCACTTTTTCATTTCTTGCTTATCTCTGTTTTCACTTGCTTTGGAATGGACTGTTAATTCTATGACATTATGGTCTGAAATACTCGCATTATAAACTATTATTTCTTTAACATAATTCATCTCGTTCACAAATACTAGGTCTAAAGTATTTTCCTTTCCTTCTTGTTGGCAGGTGATTTATTTGTTGAATGTTGTATTCTAGTAGCATATCTAAATAGCTTTTCGAATTGCCTCTTATCTTCTGCATTACTATTACTCTCTTTTTTATATGTATAAGTACAACACAATCTCCTATTCGTCTTTCCAGTCTACGAAAGGAAAGTTGAAGTCTCAAGATAGGAAAATAGTCCAGTCCTTGTGATTTCTACATATATCATCCAATTTTTTTATTAAGTCAACTCTTTGAGTTTTAGGAGGTCTATATATTACTATGTTCATTATTTTTCAGATTCAAATTCTACCGCTATTAGTTCACATTCTGAGTTACTATATTTCTCATATATTTTTCCTTGTTTTTGTCTTTCCCATATATTGCGGTTCCCCCTTGATTCCTATTTTTTCTATTCGATCTATAAGTTTTGGAACCCTTTTATTTGATCATCATTCCCAGTCTCTTGGGAATACCAGGTTTCACTTATATTCATTATATCTATTTTCTTTTCAATTTGGGTTAGTTCTTCTAAGTACTCTATTTTTCTTTTTGAGTTACTCGTAGCTAAACCCTGCGCATTCATCACTATGATGGTTTGCGTGTTTTTTCCTTCCTTTAATATTGGTAATAATAAGGATTTTCCCTATGTCTCTTTCCTGTTCTGGTATGTTGTTCTTTTTTTCATTTCCAGAAATTAAAAAATCCAACTTTTCCATAATATTTGATCTTCCTTCGTCATAATTATTCATTTTGTGTCTGAATCTGCAATTTTCTCCGTATCTGCAATATCCTCTTGCATAATAAATACAGTTATTATCTCTTGAGTAGTATCTTGGAGCTGAGGCTTTGAAATTTTTTGCTGACATCACTGCATATCACGTTGATGGCTTGCTTTTTTCTTTTACCTGATATTCTTTATTCCTTCTTTATTTGTTTCTTTCTTATTTGGTTTTGGATTTTATTACTTGATTGATTATTATTTGATTTTGATTCATGGCTACAGGGTGCATATATTTACATTTTTTGTCGAACTTACATCCTTTTCCTTCTTTTAGG
>NC_061095.1:66470580-66495562 GCF_015104395.2 Macrobrachium nipponense
CCACCCCTGAATAAAGGTATGTTTAACGTTTCATTACAATAAGAGAGAGAGAGAGAGAGAGAATATCCCTACCACATACAATTCCGTTTTTTTACAACTTATGGGAACACAATATCTATATTATGTCAAGGAAAGGAGAGAGAGAGAGAGAGAGAAGAGAGAGAGAGAGAGAGAGAGTGAGAGAGAGAGAGAGAGAGAGAGAGAGAGTCTGTCAAAGACCAAATGAAATACCTCTGTTAATTCAATCAGGATTTATTTCCCCTCATTTGTCTTCTTCTTCTTCTTCTTCTTCTTCTTTTTCTTCTTATTCTTCCAGAAGCTTCAGACATCTTCTGGGAAAGACATTCATACCACGGTTCATGCTGGGTCCCGGTACACTCCAGGGCTGGGGTCTGGAGTCGGCTGGGGTGTAAGGTGGAGTGGTGTGTATGGTGTGGGGTGGGGTGTGTTGGTGGCATGGAGGATTGGATAAAGCTGGAAATTCAGCCCCTTTTAAATCTGATAAATTAATAATGAATTTCGGAGTGTCTTTTGGTCTCTTGAGTTCAGAATCAACGAGGTTTCAGTTTCCCTCCCTGGAAAGAATGGAATGGCTGCCTCTGTATAATAGAATGACTATTGGATTCGATTCAAGTGCTTCCTAACATCACACTTCATACTAGTATGAAGGATTAATGAAAGGTGATGACAAGTATGATCATAGTCATTATTCTATTTAAATTGATCTTCGAAAGTAAGTTATTGAAAGCTTAAATATTTGCAGTTTCATTTCCAACATGATTCGTGTGATGGAAATATCTTTTTTAATCAGCAATGACAAGAAACAATACTTGGATACATCTCTGCATAGTGATGTCATTGTTTAAATATCAAATAATCTCTCTCTCTCTCTCTCTCTCTCTCTCTCTCAATCCATTTAAAACTCTAAACTGCACCAGTTTATTCTTGAACGCTCTTTGCCTCTATTTGCATTCCCATTCCGTACGGAATCCACCTTTGTAAAACTCTATGTTGGAATACCCGGTCTTCCATCCAGCGTCACTTCCAGCACATCTCCTGGACTGGAAACCGTTGGCGTTATTCGTGTAGTTCCATCAACTAACATTGTTACTCTTTTCGCTGGAAACTTGATCCGCTTTTGTCTGGAAACTGGAAAGGTATTGCTGGAATTACTCCCTCGGGCTTCTTTGAGCTCTCTCTCCCAGACCCTTTGTTCCTCCCCCTGGGAATATGGAATATTCCTCTTCTTCTTCTTCTTCTTCTTCTTCTTCTTCTCACAAATCCAGAGTAATATATTCTTGATGCTGTATTCTGTAGTACTTTAATACCGCCTACCAGTCGACCCAGCAATAAATGGGCATGGAGCATCTGCTGTTAGAAAATGCTGTTAAACGTTTGTGGAAAGATGCTGTTGAAAATGCTGTTTAAAGATGATGTGTGGTAATGCAGTTTTGAAAGATGCTGTTAATAACGCTATTTGAAAGTTCTGCTAGATGCTGCTAAAACGCTGTTTGACAGCACTGTTAAAAGATGCTGTTAAAACGCTGTTTGAAAGTGCTGTTAAAAGATGCTGTTGAAAACCCTGTTGGAAGGGGCTATGAAAATATGTTAAAAGATACTCTTAAAACAGTTTCAAAGCGATGTTAAAATATGCTGTTAAAAAGCTGTTGGAAAGTGGTGTTAAAAGATGCTGTTAAAACACTGTTTGAAAGCGCTGTTAAAAGATGCTGTTGAAAACGCTGTTTTAAAGCACTGTTAAAAGATGCTGTTAAAACACTGTTTGAAAGCGCTGTTAAAAGATGCTGTTGAAAACGCTGTTAGAAAGGGCTGTTAACATATGCTGTTAAAACGCCATTTGAAAGTGCTGTTAAAAACGCTGTTTGTTTTTAAGGTGTGCTGTTAAAATTTGTTTCAAAAATGCTGTTAGATGCAGTTAAAACCCGGTTTGAAGGTGCTGATAAAAATATGCTGTTAAAAATGCTGTTTGAAAGTGATGTTAAAAATGCTGTTAAAAACCTTGTTGAAGGAGCTTTTTAAAGATGCTGTTGAAAACGCTGTTTGAAGGTGCTGTTAAAAGATGCTGTTAAAAACGCTGATTGAAAGTGCCGTTAGATGCTGTTAAAAACGCTGTTTGAAGGTGCTGTTAAAAGATACTGTTAAAACACTGTTTGAAAGCGCTGTTAAAAACGCTGTTTGAAAGTGCTGTTAGATGCTGTTAAAACGCCGTTTGAGAGTGCCGATAAAAGATGCTGTTCCAAAATGTGGGGGAGGGAGAGAGAGATGACCTGCGGAAGTGTGGGGTGGTGGTAGGGTGGGGATAAGGGAAGGGGGGGAGGTGGGGGGGGGTGGGGGTGAGGTTGGGTGAAGGTTATGAGCTCAACATTCAATCCTTTGGAAGGTATTGCCGACTACATTTATCTATATAAATAAATAAATGAATTTATAATCGATGAGACTGCATCTAATATCTCTCTCTCTCTCTCTCTCTCTCTCTCTCTCTCTCTCTCATGGTAATGTATATATTTATTTATAAATGAAGGCTTTTTGCACGAAGGAAAAAATGAAAAAGCGAGATAGCCAAGTACTTTCGGTCCTGTTCTGGGGTCCGAACAGGACCGAAAGTACTTGGCTATCTTGCTTTTCCATCTTCTCCTTCATGGCAAAAAACCTTTATTTATACAAGCATCACGTTTTATATACTTCGTGATCAAGTTATTCATATATATATATATATATATATATATATATTATATATATATATATATATATACATATATATATATATATATATATATATATATATATATATATATATATATATATATACAATATATATATATATATATATATATATATATATATATATATATATATATATATATATATATACACATACATATACATACATACATACATACTACATATATATACATATATATATATATATATATATATATATATATATATATAAATATATTTATATATTGTAATCACAATTACTTTAAATATTTTGTTCGTGGTTTATGTCATTTGTTTTAATTAAGTCACGAAAAGTTCTCTTGAAACATTCTTTTATCCGGCCAAGGTTTTGTTTGTGTTCATTTGTATAGTGTTTAGTCACCATATTTTTTTTGCCTTTCATGTTTTGTGGAGCGGACTACCCGTCTTCAGTGCTTCGCTTGTCGAAACTGCCCCATTACGTGATTATGCTTTCGCTCTCTCTCCCTTTTACCTGGAGTGCGTTTTTGGGCAGCGGGGCAGAGAGTATCGGCTCCCCAACAGAGGAGGTCTTGCAGCATATTTTTTTCACGGCTTAATTAGCCGAAGATATTTGTTCCTGATCCTGCAGCTTCCATTGAATTTGAGAGGCTCCTGCTAATGAATTTTAGCCTCACTTAGAAGCATTGCTGTTGCTTTTGTGCTGCTGCTTGCAACTGCTGCTGGCGTTGCCGTGTTTGACCTCCTGGAGTCGTCAGGAGGCTTCTAGTGGCGAAGAACGGTAAGCGGACCGTATATGTTCTTCCCCGTCTGCTTACATAATATACAATTTACGTTGCCCTGGTGATCCCCTCGGTGCAAGAACACCCCTAGTGATCCGGAGTAGGACAATCGCTGTTGATGCGTTATAATCTTTGATTATGAATTCGGTGTGGTCTTGAGAATTCTTCAGCTGTTTCTTCATCACCTCTTCAGTGTAGTTTTATCGTCAATTTAGGACATATTATTATAAGGTGTATTATGGTTAATAATTATTGTAAAATTGATTAGGTTTAAGGTTTACTTCACTCTGCAACTCCAACTATCGTATGCTAGGGAAAGTGTGTTTTTCTGCCTCCTACACTTTCTTTCTCTTCGACTGAGGTATAAAAGTTAGGTAGGCGCGTGATGGTTCGAGTGTTATTATTGTAAAGTAGCGTATGTGTTTTTCCAGTTCCTAAGAAGCTTTTCGAGGACTATTTTTTGTAATTTAAGACTATTTTTGTTAATTAAATTTATTGTTAAGTTTGATTCAGTGTTTTTTGTATCCCTCTTTTGAGAGTTATTTTGCTTTGTGGATTTTGTGTCGCTGCTGGTTCTTGCCTGGTATTTTGGCACTGAGTCAGTCTGGAAAAAGAACCTGGATGAATATAATCAATCTTAAGTTCATAACATAATTTGGCGACCTTGCCAGGATCAGTTTAGCGGCATAATTTTCAACTGTAAACGGCTCTCGGAGAGGTGATCAAGCCACTGAACGTATTTAGAGTGATTATTTCTATTTAATTAATTCAGGATGCATTATTTTGAGAGTGAAGAAGCTGAAGTAGCGAACTTTTTGGCTAGTCCTAAACTGGGAAGAGGATCTGTTTGAACTAAAAGGGATCAATTGTGGTTGATTGACAGAGTTCTTGGATTAAGTTTGGCCACTGAGGTTAAGAAGGGACCGTTGTTATTTGAGGTCTTGAAGGCCGCGAGGATATATAGAGAGACTCTTGATAGGAAGGATGTTCTGGAAAGTAGTAGGCGGTTATGTGGTCGTCTGGGGGTGTAGGGTGGGGATTGTGGTGTGAGGTGGTGTGTGGGATGAGGTGGAGAGGTGTGGTAGTGTGTGGTGGTGGGATGTTTTATGGTGGTGGTGGTGCAGGGTGGGGTGGGTGTTAGGTGTGGGAGTGTGTGTGGGGTGTGGTAGTATGAAATTCAATCCCTTTTGAATTTGATGAATTCCAGAATTCCATTTCTGTCCTCAGACAGAAAAGACACTAAAGGTGGTTATGGTTTTCTGTCCCTGGAAAGAATGGCGGTGCTGGCTGTATCTATAAAAAAATACTATTAAAGTCGATTAAACTGCTTTTTTAACCTCACACTTCTCACTGGTATGAAGGGTTAATAACGTGTGAAGGCAAGTATGATAACAGTCTTTGTTCTATTTAGGATTCTCTTTGAAAATAAGTTACTTAAGCCTCAAATATTTTCCGTTTTATTTCCAACATGATTCGTGTGATGGAAATGTCATTTTAATCCCAACTAACAAATAACAATATTTAGATGCTTCTCTGGATATTGCTGTCATTTAAATAACAAGTCTCTCTCTCTCTCTCTCTCTCTCTCTCTCTCTCTCTCTCTCTCTCTCTCAATCTCAATCCGTCTAAAGCTTTGAA
Source organism: Macrobrachium nipponense (assembly GCF_015104395.2). NCBI lineage: Eukaryota > Metazoa > Arthropoda > Malacostraca > Decapoda > Palaemonidae > Macrobrachium > Macrobrachium nipponense. The sequence continues at coordinate 66,475,719 of NC_061095.1, forward strand.
CTAATCCGATGTATTCCTGAACGCTCTTTGCCTCTATTTGTATTCCCATTCCTCACGGAATCCACGTTTGTAAAACTCTGTTGGAATACCCGGTTTTTCATCCAGCGCCACTTCCAGTACCTTCAATGGACTGGAAACCGTTGGCGTTATTCGCGTAATTTCATCAACTAACATTGTTACTCTTTTATTGTTACTATTTTCGCTGGAAACTTGATCCGATTGTGTCTGGAAATTGGAAAGGTATTGATGGAATTACTCCCTCGTGCTTCTTTGAGCTGCTGGGGAAATGGTTTCCAGGAATGAGGGATTTGAACAAATAATTTAGTTGGAAGAGAACTTCTCCACCAAGTGGATGACGATTTATGGTTAATTTCACCAGAATCGACGAATAAGACACCGACGGGCAGAGAGGCCATTGTTTTGAACATAAAGGGGCGTTTCTTCTGATCTATTGCGTCATCATCCTGTTACGACTTAGTGGGATTCGTGACATGTATAGGCGTACGTATTTTTGTGTGTGTGTATGTATACAGCGTATAACTGCATGATGGTTTATGAGTGATTTTATGTATATTCTTTTAAATAGTCCCTAGTTACTGATAGTGACAAGTATGCTAAAATATTTCCAACATATTTTAGCATTCGTTGGTGATATAATGTGATATGTGCAATATTACATTTACGATTCTGAGTTGGAATTACATCAGTAAATCTGGTGCAACTCTCTCTCTCTCTCTCTCTCTCTCTCTCTCTCTCTCTCTCTCTCTCTCTCTCTACTCAAATATTATACAGATCCCAATTCGATATACTTTCTTAACAGCTATATCTAAAGATAAAATAAATCATAATGATACTTTCAGAGTTTGCACTTACTTTCTGTTGCAAATATATATATATATATATATATATATATATATATATATATATATATATATATATATATTATATATATATGCTTAAAAAATCACTCTAGATGCACGTGACTTCATAAATAAGCGAATCTACAGGAAAATAATAGTCAGAAATCCAAGTGCTTTCGTCTTTACTCAGACATTGTCAAGGAGTAATGAAATACAATTGGAGAGAAGGGTCTCAGGTACAAAACAAGATCAAGAATACCAGATGGTTAATTGAGTAAAGACGAAAGCGCTTGATTTCTGAGTTATTATTTTCCTGTGGGATTCGCTATTTATGAAGTTACGTGCATCCTACAGTGATTTTTTTAAGCATAATGGAAACCACACGCAACTTCTACGCCTTTTCTTTGAATTTTCCGAGCCTTGTTCTATTCGTGACATCCTTCTGTAATGCTCTTATCATCGCTCAACAAACTGAAAACTCCGACTAACTTTCTACGGAAGTGCATGAACGAGCAAGTGATGCCCAAGTCGATTTTACCAGTGAGAATTCTTCGCCTAGCAGAGCGACCTTTCGACGAGTTTCAACGCATCATACTTCAGAAACACATCGACATCACAAAAGTGTGGAAGTAGATGATGCGTTTCGTACACTTAGAAGCAGACGGTATGGCTTTAATCAGACGGCTCCTGTCGATTGGAAGAATGGATGCTGGATTATTGCTACGGAAAATTGAGAAAGTGCTGCAACCGTCTTGAAGGAACCTTCAAGTCAAGTTGAAAAATCTTATTGCTGAAAGCGACTGGACTAAGCATGCCAACGTGGACTTCATGATTAATTTATCAGACAAACCAGTGGATAGTGCTACGACACCGGCTTTGGATATGGGTTAAGCTTTGTAGTATTTAATGGTAACCTAGAACTGTGTCGACATCTCAAAATCCTTTTGTTATTTAGAAAAATTTAATCAAAACCTATGCCCTGATGATATCAAAATATGGTGTATGGTGCTATGAGTAAACCTTCTCCCCTAATGTACCCGTGAGATTCTCCAGGCTTTTAAGAAAATTAAAGAAGACGAAACAGTGAAAGTGGACAAAAGCAGATAAACCTAATGCAGTGGTAATAATGAATAAAAGTGACTATATAAGTAAAATAATGACATTGCTAAATGGTACTGATACTTATACGAAACTGAGGTCTGACCCTACACAGACAGTGAACTCCCATTTTAATAAACAAATTAAATCCATTTTTGATGGGCTTGACATTTAATTAAACAGTTTACACCGTAATGCGCCTCCCTACTTTATATGTATGGTTTAGTCAAAGACACATAAAATCAATAACCCTATCAGACCAATCATTAGTTCAGTGGGCTCAGTTACGTATAATTATCTAAATGGCTTGTAAAAATTTTCTTTACTCCTTTGGTAGGAAACATTTCTAACATGAATGTTAAAAACAATGTTGATTTTATAAACAAATTGAATAGTTTAAATTTGAATTTTTATTTTAATATGTTGTCTCTATTTACAAAAGTGCCTGTAGATGACTTACTTGAATATTTGGAGGAGGAATTAGAACGTCATGACATTCCCTTAAGTGTAGCAAACCTCACTAGTCTCATATGGTTATGTATCAAAGATAGTAAATTTTGTTTTAATGGGGAATTTTTTACGAAAGTTTGGCATGGCTATGGGTAATCCCTTATCTCCTGTCCTTAGTAATATTTACATGGAATTTTTTGAGACAAAACTCTACCAAGAATTTGCCCCAAAAAGTTATTTGTTTGTTATGAATGTGGATGGATGATCTTATGTATTTGGCCAGTTCGCGAAAATCTCCAGTAATTCCTTAATAATCTCAATTTAGTCCCTTCTATAAAATTTACTGTAGAGGAAGAAAGAAATTGTAATGTGAATTTTCTTGATGTAACTGTCCATAAAAATGATAGAAATTTCACCTTTTCAGTCTTTCGAAAATCAAACTAACATTGCCCTCTTTTGTTCATTACTACTCCAATCACCATCAAAATGTTAAATTCTCTTGTTTTTTCTGGGATGTTCTTAAGGGCTTTGCGTGTCTGTAGCCCGCAGTTTATTGACGCTGAAATTAAAAACTATTTATGATATTGCATTGAAACTTGAATACCCAAGGACTTTTTTATAGATGTGGCATGGAAAAGAGCTAGAAAAACATTTTATTCAACTAATGACAAACTTGAATTTAGTAAGCATAACATTCTAAAAAAAATTACCCTATGATGAAAGGTTTTTAGATATTCCTAGAATTTTAAAGCTTTTTAACATAAATGTTTTGTTTTCAGTAATATTAATGTCAAGAGTTTAATAATAAAAAATCTCCTAAAGATCTTCCAGGTTGCATATGAAATTCCTTGCAAAAAAGTGTGATAAAGTGTATTACGGACAGACCGGTAAATCTCTTTCACAAACGTCTCATACAACATCAATATTCTGTGAGAACTGGGCAAATATCGAATGCATATTCGTACATATGAGAGATTTAGACCATCCTATTAGCTGGAGTCAAGCAAGAGCTTAATCCCGTGTAATGACACAGTTAGAAGGAATATCATTGAATCTTGTTGCATCAAGTCAAATAATAGAAATGTTCTAAATTTAAGTCTTGGTTTATTTAAACTTGATGCTCTCATTATGAAAAAAGTTGTAGATAAATATAAGCAACAAAATTAATATATTCAGTTTTTACATGTTTGGACTGTAAAGGTACTTTGTAATTTCGGTTCAGGTTTTTTGTGACCGTAGTGATATCCGATAATCCTGGATTATCTCTTAATTTACCCTTTTGACAATTAACCATCTGGTATTCTTGATCTGTTTTGTACCTGAGACCCTCTCCCAATTCCAATTTGTACTTCATTAACTCCTTGACAATGTCTGAGTAAAGACGAAAGCAACTTGGATTTCTAACTATTATTTTCCTGTGGGATTCGCTCATATATATATATATATATATAATATATATATATATATATAGATATATATTATATATATATATATATACTATATATATATATGTGTGGGTGTGTGGTGTTGTGTGTGTGTGTTTTTGTGTGTGTGTGTAGGTATACATATAAGAATGATGGGAAGAACCTTACAACAATCTTGGATGTAGAGAAATGTGGCAATCTCTCCCCAACTATGAGCAAGGGATTCAGTGTGTACTTACCTAACTGAAGACTTCCCAATGAATATAGGGCCAAGTAATAATAATAATAATAATAATAATAATAATAAAATAATAATAATAATAATAATAATAATAAAAGGCTCAGGAGTGGCGTGCAACACGGGCTTATGAGACGCTGCACGCCACTGCAAGTATTTATCTATAGTGCACCTTACCTGAGGTGAAAGTTATCAAATAAAATATGAAAGTTGAAAAAATATAAAATCGTGGAAATGACAGACATCTTTTACCGCGAGAAGGGGATCTCCTACGGAAATGAAACGGCACAATCGTTCATTACCTGGATCTCTTTGGAAGTCTAATCACTCGCCATTAGCGTGGTGCTCTCTCTCTCTTCTCTCTCTCTCTCTCTCTCTCTCTCTCTCTCTCCTCTCTCTCTCTCTCTCGCTGCATTCTTGCTTTGTAATTCAGCTTGATCTTCTCATGGGGGTGGGGCTGCGGTCTCTCACTCTCGCCCGTACTACCGATCCAGCATGTTCGGACGAGAGTGAGAGACCGCAGCCCCACCCCATGAGAAGATCAAGCTGTATTACAAAGCAAGAATGCACGCACGTCACCGTGAGGACGAAGATGCTTTGAGAAAAAATAATAAACGAAAGAGAATATGACCCCTACCGAAGCCGACAAAGAACTCGAACTTGTAATTATTACCAAAATCGACGTACCCGGGACGGTTATATATGAAGAAACAACCCGACGCCCCCAGCAAGAGACCTCTTGAAACAGTCGAATGTAGTCTACCAATTTTTATACCCCGTCCGTGGATGTCCCAGCTCTTACGTTGGTATGACTTCTATGAAACTGTCCAAGAGGATTTCCTGCCACGTACAAGAAGGAGCGATTAAAAACCATATCATGACTGCACACCAGGAAGCTATCTCCCGCGACGGTATTATCAAGAATATCAAGATAATAGGGAGGGCTCCTGACCAGCGATGCTTGCAACTGGTCGAAGCGCTCCTCATACAGCAAGAGAAGCCCTCATTGAATACGACGCAGGAAGTGCTCTTCCTCCCCACCAACTTAAGGAGACCTATGTGTATAAATAATACAAGTAATACCAGACCGAGCGACACCCCGATCAAAAAATACCAGATGAGACTAGCAGCCCAGCAGCCAGTGACATCGCGAGCCATCATGACACAACGCCCAGGGAAGCCATGCCCCAGCCTGGATGGTCTGCTAGGCTGCAACAGTGCGACCTTCAACGACAAGAAGCATCTTGAAGAAAACTTCCTTATACCTATGGCGGGAGCGCATTGCGCCACCAGCCAATGAAAACGCAGCTAGCGGTTGACCCCCTGCTTACCTGCCACTATATATTGAGTAGATCTTGACAGCACCTACAATAGGAGCTGAGCCCATAGAATGGGTAGACAGCTACATGTACCTGGGAGTTGTCATAGATCAGCAGCTAACTTTCAAGGAGGAAATCAAGTACTTGAGAGAAAGAGCAAATGCAAGACTGGCTGCCATGAGATACATGTCATCCCTGAAGGAGGGATCAAATGAACACATACAAAGGAAGTACTACCTAGCCTGCACCAGAACATTGGTGGACTATGCTGCCCCCACTCTGATGAGGCTGACAGAGGCTCAAAAAGAATCACTGGAGGTCATTCAAAAACAATGCAATGAGGCTCATGCTAGGAGCACCCCACATGGACAAGGCTGTGCGACCTCAGGCTTGAAAACTAACTTGCCAAACTAGAGGATAGGATTGCACAGCGAAATGCAAGCACAATGGCCAAGATGTTCCTCTCAGAAAGAGACTCCATCTCTATGAAAAGAGCCAGAGAGGAACTTGCAAAACACCCAGAGATTCAAACTTCGAGTTCCTATGGTAAGGACCAAAGTGACAACATCAAGAGTCTAGGCATGGCAGAAACACTGCTGCAGCTAGGTCCAGACACAACACAGGGCATACAACAACTACCACCCTGGAAGAAGAAGGACTGCACTATACAAATACACAAGCCTCCGAAGAGCAAAAGAGGACTGCAAAGAGAAGAGCTAAGAGCGGCGGCCTATGAAGCAATCAGAAACACTGAGACCATAGGGGCACAAACATACTACACCGATGGCACTGTAGATCCTGAGAATCAAACTACGGGAGCTGCAGTATATTCAAGAAACTTCACAGCCTGCTGGAGGACCTCCAACCACTCCTCCACTATGCAGACAGAGTTAACAGCAATAAGACAGGCACTGCTGTACTCACTGGAGAATGAAGAAGGACCTGTAATCATCCACACCGACTCAAAGTCCTCAATGCAAGCCCTGCAACAACAGAGAAATAAAGAAAATAAGGCACTGCTGGCTGGAATTAAAACACTGCTACACCAGCAAAGCAAAAGAGGAAGACCTGTCACCTTAAACTGGATACCCAGTCATATAGGAATTCCAGGCAATGAGAGGGCTGATGAGCTAGCCAAAAGTACAAAAACACATGACCAGAGTGCAAATACATATACAACCTGCACTGCAACAATCAAGAATGCAATGCAACCACTCTGCAAAGAAAAATTGCTAAAAGACCATTGTGAGTGGGTAGAAAAGAACTCACCGTCTGCCAGATGGTATAAGACATCGACTGATGATAGTGCCTCCTCCCATAGACAGGCACATACCAAGAAAACTTGCTGTGATCATCCACAGACTCAGGCTAGGATATAAAGCCTGCTGGGAAATTGTGGAAAACAGTGTCAGACCATGTGAACACTGTCAAGAAGAAACACAGCAACCACTCCTTCACTACCTGCTGGAATGCAGAGAAACACAGCTAAGAGGTGCAGCACAAAATGAATTACTTGCACAAGATGCTGAGCATGCAGCTGCCACAGTCACAAAGACAATCATTGAAAACTTAGAAGAGCATGCCCAGGTGCTCTACAACCTACCTCCACCAAGTCACATCAACCACCCTCATCACATCCCCTCATTTAAGGCTCTATCCACATCATCCACTATCATTCTTTTAAAACTTTACCTACAACTGAAATCCTCCTGCAGGGACCCAAGGAAGTAAAGGGTTGGACAACCCCACCTGCACTGCTTCTCCGATATTCGAAAGCCTTACATTCTTTCAAACTTCAACTATAATATGACATGATGGCCCTCTCTTACTGACACCATCATCCTTCCCCTGTCCACTCCTATCTCTACAACTAAAGATATTTCCAATTTCAAAAAACTAACCGTGTACCTAATGAATCTTTTCAGATCACCTACGGGCCAAACAAGGGAAAGGCCCCGTCGCCAAAAACAAAAAAAAAGAAGTGTTGGCTTAATACAACAACAACAACAACAGCACCTATTTTTCTACGACGATAAATTTTTCGATTTCCTTACTGGCTATCTCTGACTCGCCAGGACTCGCTACTATCGATCTTTATCTTCTACTAGTGGGTACTTTAGGGTTTAAAGGGTTTGAATTTAACCTGCGCTGTTCACCTCTCCTTTCACTTTTGAATTCATATCATTCCACCTTCATATTCCATGGAGATCACAAATAAAAAGCTCACCACATATCCTTTAAATCACCATTCCACATAAAATAATTCAAATGACCTACGGGCTGCTTTTTAGCTAAAGCCCGTGCTGGCATAAAGCCAGCTTAATCCTCAACAACACAACAACAACAACAACAGCACCTACAGTCTACTCCGACCCACTGCCGTGATCAGGCTCGGATGATACAGAGAGAAGCGTTGGCCACTAGATTAACTTAAATTTTGACCTATTAATTCATTTACTGTGACAAATAAATAAATGTGTAACCATTATCCCTGAAATTGACTCCTGATGAGTAATATCGGCGCAATACTCGCCAGTTGTAGTAGCAGTTAAATGCAGCTGGTGCCGCAATATCTTTCAATAAGACTTGTTTGAACGAGGGTCTCCTTCCAATAAATAATAATGATAATAATAATAATAATAATAATAATAATAATAATAATAATAATAATAATAATAATAATATATGAAGGTAGGAGACCTCTCTTAAACATGTTTTGTTAAAGATGATGGCAGCATCTGTGGAATTGATTTTATATATGGTCTTTTCAATTCTTCTTATTATTCTCTTCTCATCAGGGCTGATATTTGCTAATAGCTGGCGAGTATGTTCATATCTTGGTTAAAGAAATAATAATAAGTACGAGCACCAACTGAAGGAGTGATAGAAAAGCGATCTGGCAAAGATCCTCTGGGACTATGGTATCAGGACGGATAGGGTGATACGTCCAAATAGACCAGACGTTACGTGATTGACAAAGTCAAGAAGAAAGTATCACTCATTGATGTCGCAATACCATGGGACACCAGAGTTGAAGAGAAAGAGAGGGAAAAAATGGATAAGTATCAAGATCTGAAAATAGAAATAAGAAGGATATGGGATATGCCAGTGGAAATCGTACCCATAATCATAGGAGCACTAGGCACGATCCCAAGATCCCCTGAAAAGGAATCTAGAAAAACTAGTAGGACTGAAGTAGCTCCATGACTCATGCAGAAGAGTGTGATCCTAGCAACGGCGCGCACATAGTAAGAAAAGTGATGGACTCCTAAGGAGGCAGGATGCAGCCCGGAACCCCACACTATTAATACCACCCAGTCGAATTGGAGGACTGTGATAGAGCAAAAAAAAAAAAAAAAAAAAAAAAAAAAAAGACGCTCCTCCCCCCCAAAAAAATACATTTGGAATACTTCAGATTTTTGAGAAATTAAGTAACAGAATAAAGGGCAATTCACTGTGGATATAGGCAGACCCCCCCAACCACCCATGGCCCCCATCCCCAAAAGATACTGAACAATATAAAGACCATAATAAACACCTTCCAATAAATAAAAGAATAATTAGTAATACTCACCAAAACCCGAACGTTGCAGAACTTCTGGAAAAATTTAAGATTACTATTAATAATATTGTCATAAACTTTGGTCAATGTCATTACTGTAGGTCACTGTGTCTACACTGCAACGTATTTTGACTCTCTCTCTCTCTCTCTCTCTCTCTCTCTCTCTCCATAATTTAATAAACATATTCATCACAATTCAGAGCAAAACTGACGTTGATCAATTACGAGTTCGTGTCAACAACATTACTCAGTTTATATGAAAATCTGGATTTCAAGTTGTCTAGGATATTTTCCGTCTATGTTCCTACTATGAAATGCGTCAACCGAGACCTTACCTTACAGACCTTACATCTTGTTCGGGTTGCCCCAGGTCCCTCAGTGTGAGGCACTTCTAATGTCTACCAGAGTTGCTAGTGCATCTTCCGGTATATTTTGCATCTTCCAATCTTAGATGGTCTGGGATGCAGTTTAGATATTTGTCGAGCTTATTCTTAAACACATCTACGCTCACTCCTGATATATTCCTCAGATGAGCTGGCAGCGCATTGAATAGTCGCCGGATAGGAGAATAGTCAATTTTTTTTTTCATTTCTACATATATCATCTAATTTTTCTATTATTGTGTCAAACTCTTTAGTATTAGGGGTCTTCATATTACGATGTTCATTAATTTTTCAGATTCTAATTCTACCGCTATTAGTTCACATTCTGAGTTACTATATTTCTCATATATTTTTCCTTGTTTTATGGCTTTCCCATATATCGCGGTTCCCCCTTGATTCCTATTTTTTTCTATTTGATCCATAAGTTTGGAACCCTTTTATTTGATCATCATTACCGGTCTCTTGGGAATACCAGGTTTCACTTATATTCATTATATCTATTTTCTTTTCAATTTGGGTTCGTTCTTCTATGAACTCTATTTTTCTTTTTGAGTTACTCGTAACTAAACCCTGCGCATTCATCACTATGATGGTTTGCGTGTTATCTCCTTCATTTAATATGGGTAATAATAAGGATTTTCCCATGTCTTTTTCCTGTTCTGGTATGTTGTTCTTATCTTAATTTCCAAAAATTCTGACATTAAAAAATCCAACTTTTCCAATATTTTTTTTTTCTTCCTTCATCATAATTATTCATTTTGAGTCTGAATCTGCAATTTTCTCCGTAAATGCGCCATCCCCTAGCATCGTAATTTATGTAGTATCTTTGAGTATCTCTGCATCCATACTCTTGTCCTGCTCTTTGTTTGCATTATTTTTTTATGTCATTTCAGTTTTATTTTCTTCTTTTCCATTTTCCTCTTCTTCCTCTTCCTCATCTTCTTCAACCTCTACTATTTGCACATTAAGTCTCGATTTAATAACATTATCTATCAATGAGAGACATGTTGAGCAAAATACTCTTGTATCCTTCCTTGTATTGTGCTGAACTTCTACGCATTGGGGATGCGTGGGTATGCTGCATGCATAACATTTCCTGACATTACTATGGATTTACTATGCTATACCACACCTTACACAATTTGCATGCTTTAGGCGTTCTTTTCCCTATTGCATTAATTAGTATATTCACAATGTTCACCTTTTTCATTTTCTTTGTTGGAATGTGTTGAGTGATGTAAATTTTCTTTATAAGTCTCTTGACCACTTGAATTTTATTTGGGACTCCTAATATCATTTTCATGATATTTTCTGCTGATTTGTTCCAGCTTGAAGGATCATATCCTTCCATATGTCTATGAATACCTTTGCATCTTTTTGGTTAGGGCTGTTATTGATCTCATAGATGAGAAATGCCAGCTCCCTTCCTGATAATTCATCATATTGCATATCTAAAATGCACGCAAGATTTTGCCATTGCTTGCCACAGTTGGAGCTTACTGCTATCCATATCGAATTTATAATAATTCACTCGATAAACTAACTTAGTAGACGCTGTATCCTACTATTCTCACACTAATCTTATCACCGACAAATCACGAACACTTCTAGGGAGAGAGAGAGAGAGAGAGAGAGAGAGAGAGAGAGAGAGAGAGAGAGAGAGAGAGAGAGAGAGAGAGAGAGAGAGAGAGAGAGAGAGATTAATGGCTCGTTAAAGAATCTTTTATTCAACCACAAGTGGCCTCATATTTTATGAATGATCACATTTTGGAGTAATAAAGTAATGAGAATTAATCATTAGAAAGCTGTTGACTGTTGAAGGAAACGATAATTAAAGGTGAAAAGACGACCCAGTACAGATATCCTTAGTTGAACAAAAGATAAAAAACGTGAAATAAGGATAAAAAGAAGGAAAATGTTTGAAGTTAATCATTTTTATCATTTACAACCCACATTTTCTGATTTTATTGAGAATGATAACCGATATCAGTCACAGGGGTTCGTATTTCATAATATCCTTATTTGACAAAACCATTCAACCTCTCTCATGTCACTCGATTATTAACCCCTTAATTTCCAGGAAGGAATTCATTCATTTACTTCTTCATTTATTTTGGCAAAGGAAATTTATTTTTTATTCTTTATCACTTGAACTGTTTGGCCTTTCATTTGTCCCTAGATCTATAATTAAACCCTTAGCTTTTGGAAATATGTTCTACAAAACTGAAGGCTCGTATGTTAAGAAAGTGAAAAGTAAGGTAATAATAATAATAATAATAATAATAATAATAATAATAATAATAATAATAATAATAATAATAATAATTCGTTACGTTGTACGAGTTGTTGATAGAAAAATCAGTTCGAATCATCCTTAAAAATTCCTGCCATTGTAGCGTTTAAAGTGATAAATGACAAACAGGACAATCATATTATTTCTTCACTTTGCCAAATTCCGCTTTGGGTGAAATTAGTCCTTCAAGACATCAGCCCTTTCTGTGATGGCACTGTCAGGAGCCTTGGTTGTCGTCTCTGCTCTCACTTCTGATACAGAGAGAGAGAGAGAGAGAGAGAGAGAGAGAGAGAGAATTCTCACGGTCGTTTCTTGTTCTCATCCCAAGAATAGTTCAACAAATTCCGGTTTCAGACGTCACAGATTTTGTCATTTTATTCGGTGGATTCTTTTCGACACTTTGTCAAATATTTCCGTCAAATATCTCTTCCATATCTGACGCGATATGGAGTCACTTCCTGATTACTACTTTGAAGAGTTTTTTCCCTTAGGAGATTTTTTTTTTAACTTTGAAAAGTTTTTTTAAGAGTTTTCCTCCATTGAAGAGTTTTTCCCATTGAGTTTTTTTTTTTTTTATATCTGCAGAATTTTGACTCCATTGAAAAGTTTTTTCCCTTTGAAGAGTTTTTTTATAATTGAAGGTTTTTTTCTTCTGAAGAGTTTTTTCCAATTAAAGGTTTTTCCCTTTGAAGAGTTTTTTTTCATTTGAAGAGTTTTTTCCTATGCAGCGCTTTTTTTTTTAGTTTTTTTTTTCATTTGAAGAGTCGATTATCATTATTGAACGAGTGAAATCAGCGAACACAATTTCTCTCTCTCTCTCTCTCTCTCTCTCTCTCTCTCTCTCTCTCTCTCTCTGACTGGATTCATATGTGAGGTCGATGGTCGTCCTCACACAGAAACAATTGCAATTATTTAAATTACTTATTTCGCATCGAAGACAAATATCTTTCGATGATCAGCCAATGGATCTCCTTTCCTGCTTCCTGCATTTCATGACTTTGATTAACTGGGACTTATTTTGAACACCGGTCCATTTCCAGACAAGAGTCAAAATAGACCAACCCAATAACCGAGCAGATGAATTGCAACGTCGTCCGCAGACTACTCGGTATTTATGCATATTCCCTTCTCCACCCCTCGTTATCACGAGTTACGACCATTCCATTGCGTCATAGTATCCAATTCTCTTTCTTCTCTTTCCTTTGCTTTACCTTCGTTTGGTCCTGACACTTCCAGAGTTGCTTTCTTATGGCGTCTTCGTCTTCTCTCTGTTTCTCCGTTTCTTGGGGTCCCTTGTTTCCTGGTGTAAGAAATTTAGAAATTTGAGAAAGGATGAAAATATTACCTATGTAGAATACGGTAAGAAGTAGAAAGGCTGTTTTTTTGATTGTGAACGACTTCTGCTAAAGTCGAGATTTTGATGGTTTGAAGAACTTAGTGTTGTTAGAAAACTTCAAAGATAACGTATCCCCTGAGATTAAACTTTATATAGAGGATAGGCGAGAAGTATCTTTTGCAGGAGCAACTAGGCTAGCTGACGAATATAGTCTAACTTATAATTTGAGTGTTAGTAAGAAACGAAATGATCCTTCGTCTGGTAGAGTACAAAGCAGTAAAGGTTTCAGTCCTAGTAATAGTAATGCGAGTAAAAGTGACTATTCCTGTTATACATGCGGAAAACCTGGTCATACGTCTAAGGTTTGTAAGAATAAGGTGGCATCTAGCGGCTCAGAATTAACTTGTTTCCGATGTAATGGGAAAGGGCATTTAGCGAGAAATTGTGCAGTAGAAAGGAAGGACGGTAAGAAACCAGTGTCCCTATTTAACCTTTCGTCAAGTAGGAATGATGTGATGAGAGAAACTAGAAAATTTTTTGGTAAAGTTCTGTTAGAAGGCGTAGTTTCCTCTCTTGGAGGAGTAGATTCGATAGAAGTGGTCGTGCTTCAAGACACAGGAACTGCTGTCTCACTGATTAGGAGAGCGAGTATGCCGAACAGGGCAGAAATCAATATGGAAGAAAAAGTCATGTTAGGTGGATTTCCTAACACTTGTGTTCTTTGTCCTTTGTTGAACTATAATTTAGAAAGTCAGGTAGTGTCAGGAGAAGTGAAACTTGCAGTAGTTGACAGTTTGTTCGTGGATTCGAATGAGTGTGAGTTCGTGGATTAGAACGAGAGTGAGTTCGTGGATTCGAACGAGAGTAAGTTCGTGGATTCGAACGTGAGTGAGTTCGTGGAGTCGAACGAGTGATAGAGGTGGAGAGGTTGATCTTGGCATGAGTGTGGCTGAGAGGCCGGACGCTATCGATAATGACAGTAACGTAGTAAATGTACCGGTATATAGTACTAGTTACGCTGATAAATTAGGCTCTAACATTTTGGATAAGGATGAACTAGTCAAGTTGCAGAGAGAGGATGAGACACTATCCCAAATTCTTTAATGTGAGCTGGATGATGATCTCGAGGATATGTGTAAGGAAACTTTTTGTTTAAAGGACGAAGTTTTGTGACGTTATGTTCGACCTAAGTCAGGTAGTAAAGGGGAAATCACCGAACAATTAGTGGTTCCTAGGAAGCTCCGTGAGCTAGTTTTGAAGTTAGCACATGATGAGCAAGGACATTTGGGAGTAAATAAAACTTTCAAGTGTATCAGTAGGGCGTACTTTTGGCCTAAAATGGGAAGTGACGTGAAGAGGTATGTTTTAAAATTGTCATGAATATCAAATTGACGGGAAACCGATTCAAGTAATTCCCAGAGTTCCGTTGTGTAATATTCCTTCAGTAGCCGAATAATTTGAGAATGAATTTATCAATATGGTCGGACCTGTGTCTAGAAGTAAGGGTAGAGAAGATTACATAACTAATCTTGAGTATTATAAAAAACAATTTAAGAGATGGTTGGCGACTAGACTTCCAAAGAGATCCAGGTAATGAACGATTGTGCCGTTTCATTTCCGCAGGAGATCCCCTTCTCGCGGTAAAAGATGTCTGTCATTTCCACATTTTATATTTTTCTTTTTTCAAACTTTCATATTTTATTTGATAACTTTCACCTCAGGTAAGGTGCACTATAGATAATACTTGCAGTGGCGTGCAGCGTCTCATAAGCCCGTGTTGCACCCACTCCTGAGCCTTTTATTATTATTATTATTATATTATTATATTATTATTATTATTATTATTATTATTATTATTATTATTATTATTACTGGCCCTATATTCATTGGGAAGTCTTCAGTTAGGTAAGTACACACTGAATCCCTTGCTCATAGTTGGGGAGAGATTGCCACATTTCTCTAACATCCAAGATTGTTGTAAGGTTCTTATCATTCTTATATGTATACCTCACAAACACACACACACACACACACACACACACACACACATATATATATATATATATATATATAGATATATATATATATATATATATGAGCGAATCCCACAGGAAAATAATAGTTAGAAATCCAAGTGCTTTCGTCTTTACTCAGACATTGTCAAGGATTGTTAATGAAGTACAATTGGAGAGAAGGGTCTCAGGTACAAAACAAGATCAAGAATACCAGATGGTTAATTGTCAAAAAAGGGTAAAAATTAAAAGAGATAATCCAGGATTATCGGATATCACACGGTCACAAACCTAACCGAAATTACAAAGTACCTTTACAGTCCAAAACATGTAAAAACTGAATATATTAATTTTGTTGCTTATATTTATCTACAACTTTTTTCATAATGAGAGCATCAGTTTAAAATAAACCAAGACTTAAATTTAGAACATTTCTATTATTTGACTTGATGCAACAAGATTCAATGATATTCCTTCTAACTGTGTCATTTACACGGGATTAAAGGCTCTTGCTTGACTCCACTAATAGGATGGTTAAATCTCATATGTACGAATAATGCATTCGATATTTTGCCCAGTTCTCACAGAAATATTGATGTGTATGAGACGTTGTGAAAGAGATTTACCGGTCTCCGTAATACACTTTATCACATTTTTTGCAAGGAATTTTATATATGCAACCTGGAAGATCTTTAGGAGAATTTTTTATTATTAAACTCTTGACATTAATAATTACTGAAAACAACATTTATGTTAAAAAGCTTTAAAATTCTAGGAATATCTAAAAAACCTTTCATCATAGGGTAATTTTAGAATGTTATGCTTACTAAATTCAAGTTTGTCATTAGTGAATAAAATGTTTTTCTAGCTCTTTTCCATGCCACATCTATAAAAGTCCTTGGGTAATTCAAGTTTTCAATGCAATATCATAAATAGTTTTAATTTCAGCGTCAATAAACTGCGGGCTACAGACGCAAAGCCCTTAAGAACATCCCAGAAAAAAACAGAGAATTTAACATTTTGATGGTGATTGGAGTAGTAATGAACAAGAGGCAATGTTAGTGATTTTCGAAAGACGAAAAGGTGAAATTTCTATCATTTTTATGGACAGTTTTTACATCAAGAAATTCACATTACAATTTCTTTCTTTCATCTACAGTAAATTTTAATAGAAGGGACCTAAATTGAGATTATTAAGGAATTCCTGGAGATTTTCGCGAACTGGCCAAATACATAAGATATCATCCATATATCTAAACCAAATAACTTTTTGGGGCAAAATTCTTGGTAAGAGTTTTTGTCTCAAAAAATTCCATGTAAATATTGCTAAGGACAGGAGATAGGGATTACCCATAGCCATGCCAAACTTTTGTAAAAAAAAACTCCCCATTAAAATCAAAACAAAATTTACTATCTTTGATACATAACCATATGAGATAGTGAGGTTTGCTACACTTAAGGGAATGTCATGACGTTCTAATTCCTCCTCCAAATATTCAAGTAAGTCATCTACAGGCACTTTTGTAAATAGAGACAACATATTAAAATAAAAATTCAAATTTAAACTATTCAATTTGTTTATAAAATCAACATTGTTTTTAACATTCATGTAGAAATGTTCCTACCAAAGGAGTAAGAATTTTTACAAGCCATTTTAGATAAATTATACGTAATGGCGCCCACTGAACTAATGATTGGTCTGATAGGGTTATTGATTTTATGTGTCTTGACTAAACCCAATACATATAAAGTAGGGAGGCGCATTACGGGTGTAAACTGTTTAATTAAATGGTCAAAGCCCATCAAAATGGATTTAATTTGTTTATTAAAATGGGAGTTCACTGTCTGTGTAGGGTCAGACCTCAGTTTCGTATAAGTATCGTACCATTTAGCAATGTCATTATTTTACTTATATAGTCCCACTTTTATTCATTATTACCACTGCATTAGGTTTATCTGCTTTTGTCACTTTCACTGTTTCGTCTTCTTTAATTTTCTTAAAAGCCTGGAGAAATCTCACGGGTACATTAGGGGGAGAAGGTTTACTCATAGCACCATACACAATATTTGATAATCATCCAGGGCCATAGGTTTTTTGATTAAATTTTTCTAAAATAAACAAAAGATTTTGAGATGTCGACACAGTCTAGGTTACCATTAAATACTACAAAGCTTAACCCATATCCCAAAGCCGGTGTCGTAGCACTATCCACTGGTTTGTCTGATAAATTAATCATGAAGTCCACGTTGGCATGCTTAGTCCAGTCGCTTTCAGCAATAAGATTTTTCAACTTGACTTGAAGGTTCCTTTCAAGACGGTTGCAGCACTTTCTCAATTTTCCGTAGCAATAATCCAGCATCCAATTCTTCCAATCGACAGGAACCGTCTGATTAAAGCCATACCGTCTGCTTCTAAGTGTACGAAACGCATCATCTACTTCCACTTTTGTGATGTCGATGTGTTTCTGAAGTATGATGCGTTGAAACTCGTCGAAAGGTCGCTCTGTAGGCGAAGAATTCTCACTGGTAAAATCGACTTGGGCATCACTTGCTCGTTCATGCACTTCCGTAGAAAGTTGAGTCGGAGTTTCAGTTTGTGAGCGATGATAAGAGCATTACAGAAGGATGTCACGAATAGAACAAGGCTCGGAAAATTCAAAGAAAAGGCGTAGAAGTTGCGTGTGGTTTCCATTATGCTTAAAAAATCACTGTAGATGCACGTAACTTCATAAATAAGCGAATCCCACAGGAAAATAATAATCAGAAATCCAAGCGCTTTCGTCTTTACTCAATTAACCATCTGGTATTCTTGATCTTGTTTTGTACCTGAGACCCTTCTCTCCAATTGTATTTCATTAACTCCTTGACAATGTCTGAGTAAAGACGAAAGCACTTGGATTTCTGACTATTATTTTCCTGTGAGATTCGCTTATTTATGAAGTCACGTGCATCTAGAGTGATTTTTTAAGCATATATATATATATATATATATATATATATATATATATATATATATATATATATATATATATATATATATATATTTGCAACAGAAAGTAAGTGCAAACTCTGAAAAGTATCATTATGATTTATTTTATCTTTAGATATAGCTGTTAAGAAAGTATATCGAATCGGGATCTGTATAATGAGTAAGAGAGAGAGAGAGAGAGAGGACAGAGAGAGAGAGAGAGAGTTGCACCAGATTTACTGATGTAATTCCAACTCAGAATCGTAAATGTAATATTGCACATATCACATTATATCACCAACGAATGCTAAAATATGTTGGAAAATATTTTAGCATACTTGTCACTATCAGTAACTAGGGACTATTTAAAAGAATATACATAAAATCACTCATAAACCATCATTGCAGTTATACGCTGTATACATACACACACACAAAAATACGTACGGCCTATACATGTCACGAATCCCACTAAGTCGTAACAGGATGATGACGCAATAGATCAGAAGAAACGCCCCTTTATGTTCAAAAAACAATGGCCTCTCTGCCGTCGGTGTCTTATCGTCGATTCGGTGAAATTAACCATAAATCGTCATCCACTTGGTGGAGAAGTTCTCTTCCAACTAAATTATTTGTTCAAATCCCTCATTCCTGGGAAACCATTTCCCCAGCAGCTCAAAGAAGCACGAGGGAGTAATTTCCATCAATACCTTTCCAATTTCCAGACACAATCGGATCAAGTTTCCAGCGAAAATAGTAACAATAAAAGAGTAACAATGTTAGTTGATGAAATTACGCGAATAACGCCAACGGTTTCCAGTCCATTGAAGGTACTGGAAGTGGGCGCTGGATGAAAAACGGGTATTCCCACAGAGTTTTACAAACGTGGTATTCCGTGAGGAATGGGAATACAAATAGAGGCAAAGAGCGTTCAGGAATACATCGGATTAGTTCAAAGCTTTAGACGGATTGAGAGAGAGAGAGAGAGAGGAGAGAGAGAGAGAGAGAGAAGAGAGAGAGAGACTTGTTATTTAAATGACAGCAATATCCAGGAAGCGCATCTAAAATATTGTTTTTTGTTAGTTGGGATTAAAATGACATTCCATCACACGAATCATGTTGGAAATAAAACGGAAAATATTTGAGGCTTAAGTAACTTATTTTCAAAGAGAATCCTAAATAGAACAAAGACTGTTATCATACTTGCCTTCACACGTTATTAACCCTTCATACCAGTGAGAAGTGTGAGGTTAAAAAGCAGTTTAATCGACTTAAATAGTATTTTTTATAGATACAGCAGCACCGCCATTCTTTCCAGGGACAGAAAACCATAGCCACCTTTATGTCTTTTCTGTCTGAGGACAGAAATGGAATTCTGGAATTCATCAAATTCAAAAGGGATTGAATTCCATACCTACCACACCCCACACCCCCACTCCCACACCTAACACCCACCCCACCCTGCACCACCACACCACATAAATAAAATACCCACCCCACACTACCACACCTTCCACCTCATCCCACACACCACCTCACACCACAATCCCCACCCACCCCCCTACACCCCCAGACGACCACATAAACCCACACTCCCACATCCCCCACTACACACCCTATACCACACACCCCCGCACCCCACAATAACTGCACCCCACCCCGCACACCACCTCACCCCGCACTCCCACACCACCACACAACACTCCACCACACACTCCCACCGACATCCCACAACCCCACCCCACTCCACCCTGCACCCCACACACCACCCTCACCCCATATCCCACCAGACCCCACACACCATCCCCAATCCACCCCACACCCCATACCCTACCTCACCCCACAACTTACCCTACACCCCACCAGGGACTGCAACGTGAGTTCACATAAGTGTCTATGAA
>NC_061095.1:66496062-66508562 GCF_015104395.2 Macrobrachium nipponense
TCTCTCTATCTCTCTCTCAGTCAAAATCATCGGCCACAATATTAATGATCATTCTGGAACAAAAGTAATTTCCAGATTGATGGATAACAGCTAAAAATGATGCAGATGAAATGAAAAAAAAAAAACTATAAAAAAATCGCGGTTTTTTACCTGAAAAATATGAGTGTCTCTGCAAACATTGGGATTCGATAATCACCAATCAAATCTGGGGATTATTCTGATTGTTTTCTTTTCTCTATGAAAATAAAACTTGGGAATTCTAAAGCGAATATCGGAAGAGCAAAATAATTTAAAGAAATAATAGTATCTGTTTGTTCGCTAAGCTTTGTATCTGTGGCTGTAATTGTTATGTTACCCATTTTCAGAGGTATATATGGAGTGCAAAATGGTATGTAGGTTTTTGTATCTATCCCTTTATATACAAATTCCTTGGGGTATTTATTCTCTCTCTCTCTCGGGTCTCTCTCTCATCTCTCATCTCTCTCTCTCTCTCTCTCTCTCTCTCTCTCTCTCTCTATATATATATATATATATATATATATATATCTATATATATATATATATATATATATATATATATATATATATATATATATATATATAATGTATTATATATATATATATATATGTATATATATATATATATATATTATAAATACATACACACACACACACACACACATATATATATATATATATATATATATATATATATATATATATATATATATATATATATATATATATATATATATATGTGTGTGTGTGTTGTGTGTGTGTGTGTGTGATGCATGGACGTACCCGTGCGCTTCTAAACGTATGTATAATATAAAACAGAACTATAACACCCTGACTATCCACAACCAAAGGGAAAAGTCTAGGAAACTAAAAATTGCCCTTTAATATGACTCAGGACAACCATTGATTTCGAACGTAGACTACAAAGGCCACAACACAAAGATAAAATCACAACCGGAGGTCGAGGACAGGCTTATAGAACAAGGTAATCACATAACTTTCGACAGCCAGTTTTCTCAACATTTCAAGGAGCCCCATCAACCATACAAAACGTGAATAAAAATCAGAAAGCCTTTTGGAGACAGGACCATATCTCATTCTGTCAACAGGGAATGAAAACTGCAACTTTTCCTACGGGACTGAATGAAAGGATCACTTTCTCTCTGGCTCTGAACATTCTGAGGAAAGTCAACTGTAACCATGAATGGCGATTCTTGAATTGACTTTGTGAGGAACAGCCAAAATTATATAAATTGAATATGGAATTTAGGCAAAAGGACAGTCGTTGGTAACCTATGAGGTCATTCAGCGCTGAAGCAGAAATTGAGAGTAAGAAGGTTTGAAAGGTGTAACAGGAGGAAAACCTTTGGCAGTTGGTCTGTGAGTCAACTGTTAGGAGAAGGTTAAAGAAAGTAAGAGGGAAGAAAGGGAATATTGACGGCCCTAACCCATCCCCCTCCGCCCACCCTATGGGGCAAAATATATAAAGGTCTGTCTCGAATGACGTTCAACATTTTGCAGGCTAAATGAATGATAAAATATTATGCTCAAGTCAAAAGGAATTATTTCATAGACACGAAATCTATAATACACAACTGCAATAGAACGAGCTATTCTGAACTGCACTTATATATAACACCTAAAATGAAGAGAAATTCATGGTTGTGAAAATTGAATTCTGATCAAAATTCTTTCAGTACGGAATGCAACTAGCTTCAATAACTCCCGCAGTCTTCCTTCCTTCCTTTCTGAAGACTCCCCATCAATCTTCCACGTCATGAGAGCTCTCGAAATAATCTTTCAGCTGAGATTCTCAACTTTTCAGAATTCAATTTTCCTTATTTAACTCCCTTGGAGTGTTTTGTCCAAATTTGACTTTCCCTTGCATGTACAAACACGTCGAATAAAACTCGAAATGAATCGTCTTACTTAGGAACTTCAATTATTTTTCAATGAAGATTTATTTTTGCTTTGCAAATTATGTTCCTTTAATACTATGTGCTTTCAATTCTAATATTCGTGTTGGTCAATCATTAATGGCTTCATTTAAGGTGCTTGTGATATAATTTTTTTTGACGATCTGTGTCTGAGATACAATTAGGAGAAAGTCTCCAGAATGAAAGGATTTCGATGCATATTTCTTGGAACACTTTATTGTTGACATTATTTGAATGCTTTTTATTCTAAAGATTTGGGGCGAAACAACAATTATTAAAATATGGCAGTGAAAAATGTGACTGAAAAATCTCATTTTAATGTATGACATTCATTGTCAATGTCATATCAACTGCTATGTTAAAATCTATTTAATTTACACAATTTCGAGGTCAAAAGTTATACGAGTTTCTCAGAGACAAAAAAGCATACTTATGTTTTTTCTCCAGCTATATTTATAAAGTGGAGAGTCAGTTCATTTGTCGACCTGGTATCGGAGGATATCTATGAACACACTTTAGCCTCTTCTTCAATCAGTTCGCCACCATAACTGACTCAGGATTATATAAAGACTCGTGGTATTTCAGACAGTAGACATTTTTTTTTTTTTTTACTTTTTTACTTTTTTACGGACATTTAGTTTTTTATATTTTTCCTGGTTTGTGGAGGTATTTTAATGTAGTGTGCTTGTGTGTTTGTGAATGTTTGCCAGCAGTATTGGGCAAAAAATTGTCTCCATTTTAACAAAAACTTCACAAAACGTGGATGGAGTCATTGTCAAAATGTGATTGCATTTTGCGATATGTATTTAATGAAGCTGCAATATATTCTCTTCGAAAATATATATTAGAGTAAACATTCTGTACCATATCCCACACTGACGCCACTGCTGTAGAGAAAATAAAAACGAAACTCGAATAAATAATCCTCTAATGGAAGCCACTTAACCATTTCCTAACAACTTAGCGGAATCTTCCACCTACAACATCTAGTAATCTGATTCCATCAGACGCCGATGCTTTTAGCAATTTGGCCTCACTTTGGATATTCATATATTTGTGTTCAATTAACATCTAAGGGACATTTAATGTTCGATGCTTCTGGGGTCGCCTCCCCCTCCAGATGTCTGAAGTGTTCATTGCCATGATCATGAATTTAACTCATTAATTTTATTGAAATTTTACTTATTATTTCAAGAAACGTTTTTCGACTTCTGAAGCAGAATTATTCAGGTCAGGTAGGTTGTAAAGGGTTTGGGTTCTGAACCTCACGGGAAAAGTGGGGTTGTCGTTTGGGGGTTGTATGTTGGCGTGTGGTTGTGATGATACATAGGAGCGTAGGAACCGTGGTATGTGATATGAGACATGTAGTGCGGTTTTTTATTTAGTTAATTTGGTTTTGTATTAATATATTCACACACACACACGTATATATATATATATATATATATATATATATATATATATATATATATATATATATATATGTGTGTGTGTGTGTGTGTGTGTGTGTGTGTGTGTGTGTGTGTGTGTGTTTGTGTGTGTGTGTGAGTATGTGCGTGTAGACACTATTCATATATATAAGAAACATCGAGTAAATAATGATAATAATAATAATAATAATAATAATAATCAATAATAATAATAATAATAATAATAATAATAATAAGGATATGGGATATGCCTGTGGAAATTGTACCCATAATCATAGGAACACTAGGGATCTCAAGATCCTGAAAAGGAATCTGGAAAAACTAGAGGCTGAAGTAGCTCCAGGACTTATGCAGAGGTGTGATCCCAGAACGGCGCACATGGAGTAAAAAGAAAAGTGATGGACTCCTAAGGAGGCAGGATGCAACCCGGAACCCCACACTATAAATACCACCCAGTCGAATTGGAGAACTGTGATAGAGGAAAAAAAAATAATAAAATAATAATTTCAATAATAATAATAATGTTGGAAAAATTTTACTCTTACGTAAATGTAAATCGAAACTGAGAATATATATACATCTACCTTGAAGACTTCACTGTCGGCTCCCTGTCGGCTACCTTTTTTGACAGAAGACTCAGCCTGGCGTTACCCTCGCAGGAGGGAAGGTGTGGAAATAGAATTAGGAGGAAAAAAGAGGAGGAACCGGAGGAGAAGAGATGTTTTTTGCACAATTTCCATTTCTCTTCTTCCGTCACTCATTGGATTTCAGGTCAATTACATTGGGAAGGGAATTCCTGTGACACGACAGAGACCGAGTCTCTTCGAAGATATGGTCAACTCTCTCTCTCTCTCTCTCTCTCTCTTTTTATTGAATTTTTTATGTCGAAGAGAGAGAAAGTTTCTTCGAAGATATGGTCAACTCTCTCTCTCTCTCTCTCTCTCTCTCTCTCTCTCTTATTGAATTTATGTTGCAAGACAGAGAAAGTTTTGATTTTAGATATTTTCTCTTCACTTCCTCCTGCTTTCTCCGTTATTAAATTACCGTAAACTTCCATCTATTTCCTCTCCTCTCCCATTATAATTCCTGTACCTCTCCCACCCCCACCCCCCTGACAGGAGTAATTAAATTCCATATAATCCAATTCCAACGTCTTCAGATGAAAGGTTCTGACGTCATTACCATTCTGGGGATGAGGCCTCATTCTTTTCCACAAAAGGTGACACTCGACAGACAATTGTTTTTATTAACCAATTAAGCAATTTAATATTAATTTCACAGTCTACCAGAAGAGGCCACAATGGAATAGTTGATTTTCACTTCTTTTATTTAGTTTGAGGAAAGAAGGAACGAAGGGAGGAGCTTTTTGAGGATGACAGAATTATTATTCTATGGTGAAACGTCTCTTTCCCTATTACACCAACAAGTCTGTCTGTCTGTCTATCAGAAACCGAGTCTTGAGTGACTTAGCGGACAGATTAAACGAATTTTCGGGGTAAATCAAGAATTAAACAACATTTTGGGCGTTGATTATGAAGGACAAACGAGATTTTGTGGATGAACTAAAGAGCAAATGGATTTTGAGAGCTTATTAACAGAGAATAAATGATACTTGGGAGATTCTACGGAGATATTAACGAGGGTTTGGTTGTTAATGAATAATAAACGAGAATCCCTGCGCTAAAATGCAAAGAATGGAAGAGATAGAGAGCGAATATAGACTTTGGAGCTTCACAACAAAGAATGAATTATATTCGGGGTATAAGAAAGTATAAACGAGAAAGTATATAACAGATTTTCAAGTTAACTACAAAGGACAAACGATACTTTGGGGATTAACTTGAGAGGAAATACATTTTAGGGTTTATCAACAAAGATTAGATTCTATTTTGCGGATAAGATAATATACACGAGATTTCTGGTTAAAGAGATTTCTGTGGGGGTTAATGACAAAGGATGAATGAGACTTTGGAGATTAACGAGAAAGTGAATATTACATACACACACACACACACACACACACACACACACACACACATATATATATATATATATATATATATATATATATATATATATATATATATATATATATATATATGAGAGAGAGAGAGAGAGAGAGAGAGAGAGAGAGAGAGAGAGAGAGAGAGAGAGAGAGAGAGAGAGAGAGAGGCATAAACCAGGTACTTCTTAACGATACTCTCAGCGTCCAGGTATTTTAGAAGCCTCCTTTCAATGTCCTGAGAGCTACTCACTTCATTAGGTTGGAAAGTAAAAAAAAACACAAAAAGTTCGAGATAATTTGCATAAGCATCTTTTAAGTTTATGTTCCTGGAGATTTTGCACGATTTTCAGAATTTTTTTATTTTTTTTAAGTTTTCCTCTGCTAACAATATTTTGAGAATATTTTTAAACATTTAGGGAACCTTTTATAGATTGATGAGGCAGGTTGAAATTGCATATTATTTGGAGCATACTTTTAAAGACTTATTTAACTTCTTGTTGATATATAATAACGCAGGATGAAAGTGCAAATCAATGTTATCCATAATTTTTCACTCTGAATGAAATATCTCCATTCTTCTTAATCTCATTTAATCTTTTTCTCCCGTTTGAAATCAAAGATAATAAAATTACATTGAAATAACTTCGCTTGCATTTCTGATATTCCAGTCCATAAATGGGGAATGTCTCACTTTTTTCTGAAATTAACCTCAAATAATGGCCAGAAAACCACACCATTATATGAGTATGGCTGCCAGAGTTTGAGTCGTTACATAACCAGTCATATTCAAGAAACAGAAAAGATTAAACCATATTTTGTGAGATATTTTTGGTGTAATGCTTTAAATAAATCTAGTATTATTGTCATTAGAACATTAATTCTCCACAAAGTTGTTTTATTGCAATGAAAAAGGATTCAATACCTCCTCTCACATTTGCAATGTGCTGCATTACGTAAAGTATATATTAATCTTCCTATACAATTCCAAGCAATGGTTTTCATTTAGGAAGGCTTATGCCATAATGTGTATATTGGCTTAGAGCTTGTAAATAGAAATTAATCCAGATTCAGTGAGATCTTACTCATTGAATTTGAATTCATTTGAATTTAGAAGCTCTAAAAAAAATATACACATTGTAGCATAAACCTTCCTAAATATAAACCACAGCTTTAAATTGCATTAAAAAATACATTTATATACGTAACGTAATGCAGCCCATTGCAAATGTGACAGGAGATACTGAATCCTTAGTTTCATTGCAATAAAGCAGCTTTATGGAGAATTACTGTTCCAATAACGATAATAGGACATTTAATGAAATCATTATACCGAAAATATCTTATAAAATATGGCTTAATCTTTTCTGTTTCATGAATACAACTAGTAATGTGACGACTCAAAATCTGGTAGCCATACTGATTTGATGGTATTATTTTCTGGCCATTAGTTGAGGTTAATTTCATAAAAAAGGTGACATTTTTCACACCGTTGGGGGACTGTGGATGGAACAGTCTCCCTTCTAAAGAAGTCGTGTAACTGGAACTTCTTCTTCGGAAGTTCAAGCATTACTACCTTATATGCTTCTCCTTGCATTTTAATAATTTACTTACATTTTTATCTATTCATTTATTTTATTTGTCGACAAATTATTATAATTAGTATCATTCCAGTATATAAAGCCTATTCGCATGGAAGAAAAAGTCCCCCAAAAGGGCGACTGAATTGAAACTGAAGCTTCCAAAGAAAGTTGGTTTCAACCTCCCACCGCTAAAGACCCCCAACACTGCGGCAGTAACTGATCACGATACAGAGCCAGTGATTCTTCATCGCCCTGGGGAGACGCGAACCCGCTCGACAAATATCAAAGCTGCATCCCAGACCATCCAAGATTGGAAGATGCAAAATATACCGGGAGATGCACTAGCAACTCTCTGGTAGACATTAGAGGTGCCTCACACTGAGGGACCTGGGGCAACCCGAACAAGATGTAAGGTCTGTAAGGTCTCTCTCTCTCTCTCTGTCCTGTTCACGATGGCTATTCGGTTTCTTGCTTTTTGGATCCCAACCACAAATGGTTCAGTGTGGGGATTCTGTGAATGGAAGAAAGGGGATTAATTTTGTGGCTTAGGATTAATTTCGGGGATTCTAGGGGATTTAAAGGTTCTCTTCGTGGGGCCACAATTGTCAAAATACTTTTCTTTTCTGTGGAAAAATTTAAAATTAATAATTAAGGAGAGGAGAATATTGAATCTGAAAGAGAGAGAGAGAGAGAGAGAGAGAGAGAGAGAGAGAGAGAGAGAGAGATGGGGGGGGGGGGGGGGGGGGGGGGGGGGGGGGGGGTGTTATCTGAAGGTATCTCATCATGGAGGCTGAACAGCGTCAACACAGAACCAACATTTTAGGAAAATGCTCAATCCATCAGAGATATGTTGTCTGTACCATTATGGATTTGAATCCAGGATGATTTCTAAAACACCAATATTGCGAATACTACACAAACGAGATGAAATTGATAAAGATATGAATATTGCATGACAATGATGAATTTTGCATTCGTAAATTTCGTCTCCTGCCTCTTCGGAATACTCAGGTTTTGTTTTAGCTTCTCTGTTTCCTGTTTGGGGTCACCTGCTGTCACTCAGAGAGAGAGAGAGAGAGAGAGAGAGAGAGAGAGAGAGAGAGAGAGAGAGAGAATTAATATTCTAATTACCAATAGAGTAGGTAGATAAACCTACAATAGGAAATTCACATCTCTGTTCAAGAGAGAGAGAGAGAGAGAGAGAGAGAGAGAGAGAGAGAGAGATCGTGGAAGTACATAAATATCTGACTACCCAGAGAGTATGGTGTGGGCAAGGCCTTGGGTGTGGGGTTGAGTGTGAGGTTTGGGGTGGTAAGTGGAGGTGTGGGAAGTGTGGGGTTGGATGTGGGGTTGTGTTTGGGTGTGTGTGTGGATGGAATGTTGCGAGGGTGAGGTAGGTTGTGGAGTGTGGGTGATGTGTGTGGAGGTGTGTGGTGTGAGTTGTGGGGTGTCTGTGGTGTTTGAAGTGGGGCTGGGTGTGGCGGGCTGGGTGGGGCGATTACAGGAAATGAATATGAGCTGAAGACTGAACCCCTTTAGAACTTCCTCAGTCAAGAATGAATTTGAATCTTCTCTTTTATTTTTATTCTTTTCACTGGAACATTGATCCGCGTATGTCTGGAAACAGGAAAGTTATTGCTGGAATTACTCCCTCGTGCTTCTTTGAGCTGCTGGGGAAATGGTTTCCAGGGATGGAGGATCTGAAGAAATAATTAAGCTGGAAGAGAATTTCTTCCCCAAGAGGATGAGGATTTGCGGTTCATTTCACGAGAATCAATGAATAAGTCATCGATGGGCAGAGAGGCCATTGTTTTGAACATGAAGGGGCGTCTCAACTGATCTATTTCGTCATCAACCTGTTACGACTTCCTGGGATTCATGATATGTCATAGGGAGACGCTGGTATACGTGTAGGTATTTTTTTTGTGTGTATGCATACAGAGTATATCTGTGTGATGGCTTATGAGTGATTTTATGTATCACTTTCTAAATAGTTCTTAGTTACTGACAGTGATGAATATTAAGCAATAATATTTTGTTACTAATACAGCATTAGTTTTTAGCTGCTCTAATGATAATGTGTTATGTAATATTTAAGATCAAAATTGAAATACATCATTGATTCTCTCTCTCTCTCCTCAAACCCCATCCCACAACCCTATACAAACCCCATACCCCACCCTAACCCACCACACCCTACCTAATACCTCACCCCCACATCCCCTTCCAAACCCCACACTTCACCCCACACCCTTCCCCAAACCACACCTCACAACCCATCCCACACCCACCCCACACTGCACACCCCACACCAACACCCTACCGCTTTTTAGATACCTATTCTTCTATACTGCACATTCATTTTTCTTTTGGCCATAATGCAGAAGGTAACTCTCAATCAATAAGACCCTTTGCAGTCTCCCCTCACAAAGATCAGCCATTTCCCCGAACTGTATCTCAGGAGGTGAGAACCGCCTTCCTCCTTCCGAGAACAACCGATCTCTTCTCCCTCGTCAAACCCTCAGGATCTTTCCTGGGCACAACAGATGCTGAGCTCGGGTCTCTGCTCTGTATCAGAGGGGCGTTTTTGTGCCACTTCAGAAAGTACTGAAAGGAAGGAAGGAAGGAAGGAATAAAAGCGTAAGTGGGGAGACGAAGGAACGAGAGAGGTTCTTAGTCTGGCTCTGATTTTCAGTCTAGTAAAAATTTATGTGTTCGGATTAAGCAGCATACGTATTCAGTTAGAACAGCCCAGACTTCAAATGCACTGTTTATCCATCTGAGTGAAAAATCTCATTGTATTAATTCGGGTGATACCTCGGTAATTGCTAGATCTAATGATTATGTTTCAAGAAATTTACTGGAATCGGCAATTATACAAATCACTAATAAAAAGAACCTAAATCTTAGTCTGGGAATGTACCATTTGGACCCATAGATTTGTAAGATGTTTATGAAGGACCTCAAAATAAATGAACAACTAATAAATTAGTCCCACATGTATATAGTTATTATTTCTCTCTCTCTCTCTCTCTCTCTCTCTCTCTCTCTCTCTCTCTCTCTCTCACTCTCTCTTGCTCGATATATATATTTATATTTTCTTTCGTCTTTTCATTAATAATAATTTTTGTTGGTAACATTTGTGTAAATATTCATGATATCAAATTGTATATGCTCCCGTGTTTTTATCAAAATGTACTGTTTTCTGGAAGAATCACTTGTTTACTGCGGGTATCCTTCAAGGTGTGGCTACCCTCAGGCGGCTCCTCCTTTCTGTAGAGTGAAAATCGCCCTTATTGCTAATCTTGTAGTGTCAGTTTGTATATTAAGCCTTCTTTTGACTATGTTGTTCTCTGTAAAATCAGTTTGCCTCAGTAAAGGGTCCGAACAGGACCGGAAGTACTTTGGCTATCTCGCTTTTTCATTTTTCCTTCGTGGCAAAAAAACCTTATTTATACATAGCATCACGTTTTATATACTTCGTGATCAAGTTATTCATATATATAATATATATATATATATATATATATATATATATAATGTATATATTATATAGATAATATATATATATATATATATATGTATATATATATATATGTAATTATATATATCTATATATATATATATATATATATATATATATATATATATATATATATATATTCATATATATATACATACATGTATAGTTATCTATATGATCTATATATATATATATATATATATATATATATATCTATATATATATATATATATATATATATATATATATATATATATGCAAAATATATATGTATATATATGTAATATATATATATATATATATATATATATATATATATATATATATATATATACGTATATATATATATATATATATATATATATATATATATATATATATATAATATATATATATTATATATATATATATATATATATATATATATATATATATATATATATATATATATATATTATATATATATATATATATATATATATGTGTGTGTGTGTGTGTGTGTGTGTATATATATATATATATTATATATATATATATATATATAATATATATATATATATATCTATATATATATATATATATATATCTATGATATATAGATTGTATATAAATATATATATATATGTATATATATATGTATATATATAGATTATATATAATATACATATATATGTATATATATTATATATGTCTAATTATTAGCCTTTACCGATCGCAAGCGATCTCACCCCTGGGGCATCCTCGCCAGTGGAGCGTCATTGGTATGGGGGTTTAGTTTAGCCAGGGATGGGCTCTTCCCCATCCTCAGCTCCACCAGCTAGCCAATAGAGATGGAATGGAATGTTCCCCCTGCCACATTGGGATCAAATATGTTGCACATACTATATGAGGCATTAACTTACGGGTTTTAACGCCGCGCCAGAGGTTGCCACAATGGTATTTGCAAGTATTCAATCCATTATGCATGACCCATAGTTTGCATACATACAAGGCATTAACTTACGGGGTTTTACGCCGCGCCAGAGGTTGCCATGCAGTATATGCAAAAGATGGGATTTAACCCAATTCACATAAATGAAGTAGAAGACATTAACTTACGGGTTTTTACGCCGCGCCAGAGGTTGCCTTCTAATCAAATATGTGACTGGTATCGATACCCATTCCAGAGGGTATCATGTGGCAGGAGGAGTGCCCTGTGGCCCTCCGAACAGCTGTTGGCTCTCATCCTAAGAGCTTGTCCTCCAGCCTCCAAACAGCTGTTGGCTCTCATCATGAGAGCTTGTCCTTCCTCCGTCAGGGAGACGAGAGAATCGCTGAGAATGCCTGATGAAAAGGACGATCACTAGACTTGTCTTCACTGCTACAAAGAAACAGCCCAAGCGAAGGATTCTGACTGGTCACCAGTTGATGATGCTGCATCATGTTCCAGAGGCATTGCGATCTTCTTGGCCCAGTCGATGGGGTTGATTGCAGGATGGGTGTGTGGGAGGTGGGGGGACCTCCCATTGCTGGTTGCTGCTGGGGGGAGCAGCAGTGAACACCCATCCTGCAGTCAAGCCATCGAATGGGCCAAGGAGATTGCAGCTCCTCTGGAACACGGTGTAGCAGCGTTCATCACCAACTGGTGACAAGTCAAAGTCCTCCTCAATTTTGGTTAATCAGGAGCTGTTTCTCCTGTTGTTTCCTCCTAGTTTCCTTTGGTGTTCATCCTCTTTGTTGTCCTTCCACGTTTCTTCCTCTTCGTTCTCGTTGTCTCTGAAGGATCTTGGAACACTTCAGCTGCCAGTTCCTTGATGAACTCCCTGACAGCGTCGTATTCTCCTCTTTCTTCAGAATCATGCAGGAGATCATTGGCATAGTTGACCTTCTGCATGATTTCCTTTCTGCGTTGTTGTTCTTGAGACCCTTGGCACCTACCAGGGTCGAACTGTAGCGCCCGCTTCCTGTAGGCCCAGTCTATTTCCTTCAAATCAGCCTTCTCTGCAATTCCTAGGATGTAGTAGGGGC
>NC_061095.1:66513562-66516062 GCF_015104395.2 Macrobrachium nipponense
GGGGCTTGGTGCCCATAATGCAGAGGGTAACTCTCAATAAATAAGACCCTTTGCAGTCTCCCCTCATGAAGACCAGCCCTTTCCCCACCGTTTACCTGGGAGCTGAGAACCGCCTTCCGTCTCCAGAGAACAACCGATCTCGTTTCCCTCGTATAACCCTGAGGACCGTTCCTGGGTGAAACAAACACTGAGCTCTGATCTCTGCTCTATAAAATCTGCTGCTCGAGCGTCAAATGGGCGTATTTGCGCCACTTAAGGGCGTAGAAGGAAGGAAGGAAGGAATAAAAGCGTAAAAGTGGGGAGACGATGGAATGATAGAGATGCTTAGCCAAAGAGCCCGGATTTTTTTTTTTTGTGTGTGTGTGTGTAGTGGGTTTTGGGATGGGTGATAAGACTTCGTCTCCTTCTTCTTCTTCTTCTTCTTCTTCTTCTTCTCTCTCTCTCTTCATTTTTTAAATCATGATAAGGTACGACTAACTGTTAAATATACGAGATAAAACAGTATCTTTTTACACAAAGGAAAACCTCTTATCTTTAAGACAACACAAAGAGGCGACTCCATCTAAAGGACAATAAAAAAAAACTTTGAAGAGACTAAATATTTCCCTTCTGTGCAGAGAAGGAGGAGGAGAGGAACCTAAGAAGCTTCGAACATCTCTCGGGGCGATTTATAACAGCTTCTGTATATCTGTCTGTCTGTCTGTGTGAGTATTGCATTACAATTCCTCTCGAGGGAGGCAACGGGAAACGAGTTCTTTGTTGCTCTCTATTTTTCTTTTCCCTTTCTTCGTTGACTAAATTTGGGGAAGACTAAACAATACAGTAGTAAAAGTCTCTCTCTCTCTCTCTCTCTCTCTCTCTCTCTCTCTGTACGCGCGCGCGCGCGCGCGTGTGTAGTGTGTATGGGTGGTGTGTGATTGATAGATTGATATATAGGTAGATTAGGGCAAAATGACAGAGCGTTATATTCTTGGTAGAGTCTTCAAACCTTTCCAGATAATAAGTAATAGTTTCCCCTTATGCACCATCGAACATGTAACTAAGCAAAAGTGTTAGGTAAATACTTCCCTTAGTGATACTATTATGTGTGTCAGAAGAAAAAATTCATTTTGCTTGGGAAAACAGCTGACTATTTGAACTTGGTTAGTTTCTACACAAGAGGCTATCACCAACTAGTCACTCAAAGTGTGACATTTGTTCTGAATATCCACGACTGAGAGAAAAACTATTTTAGCAAGATGAAAATGACTCTCAATGCTTTGAATACCTACAACATAAAGGAAAAGTATTTTAGGAAGATAAAATGGATCCTAATCTGACGAAAGCAGAGACATTCCAGCGGGACCTCCCAGTCAAATGAGGCGCATTTCAAAGGGAGATTTCCAGAGATTCATATATTATGCAATTGTCATTTCCTTTGGCTACAACCGAGGCAATGAAAGCATTTATGAGGTCGTATCATAAATGATGATTCTGGGGGAGGGGCGAAAGAGGGGAAATGACCCCGAGGTCCCCCGGATTCCAGAGGTTTCGGTCGTGACCTCAGGAAGGATTTATTACGAAATAAAGCTGACTAAACTGGAAGGAAATTGCTCGTTTAAATCAACATCTAAACGTTATAGCGATCTGGGAAGGTAACTACTGTATCATGTGACTTTGCCATAGCTCTCTCTCTCTCTCTCTCTCTCTCTCTCTCTCTCTCTCTCTCTCTCTCTCTCTCTCTCTCTCTCTCGGTTAATACCAAAACTTGTCCTGAAATATGGAAGACGCCGTAAGAGGAGGAACAGAGACTTGTCGGCAGCAGAGTTCAGGCGACAAATCCTATTGTCGTTGAGACAGAAAACAACAGATATTAAGATCCAACATTTTGTGTTTCCATCCCAAGAGGTGGATAGGAATTTCAGGCTTAGCAATGAGGCCTCATTCAATATTTACTCATCAAATAATTTTGTTCTTTTGTGAATCTCAAGAGTTCCGAAGACGTGATTGTATGGAACCTGAATGCTTCTTACTAATGTGAGCTGTATTTTCTGGATACTTTTTTGTAATATGAAAAATGATTGTCACGGTCAGTTTACTCTACAATTATTATTTGGCGGGAATTTTATTTTCACGGTAATGTAATTTTGACATTGATCTACTTTTACGACAATATAATTTGAATTCGACTTTTATTTTTAGGGTAATAAAATTTAGTGGGATTTTATTTTCAGGATAACTTAATATTGAGTGGTTTTTATTTTCGCAATACTTGAATTAAGATAGAATTTTATTTGAACAACTGTATAATATGTAGGGACTTTTACTTCTAAGAAAATATAAATTCGATGAGAGTTTTATGTTCACAGGTGTATATGATTTTGGAGGTGTTTTTTTTTTATTTTCACGATCACAACTTTCCGATAAATAAACGACAATGGAGAAGTAATTTTTCACTATAAACAATAGTCATTTATGGCTGGTTTTTACAATAAGCTCTCTCAATCAACATAGAGGAAGA
>NC_061095.1:66521062-66533562 GCF_015104395.2 Macrobrachium nipponense
GATCCCGGTGGAGGCATGGAAAGCATTAGGAGATGAAGGTGGAGTGGATATACTGTACGATCTTATGATAAAGATCCTTGAACAGGAAAAGATACCAAATGAGTGGCGTGGGAGTATATTGATCCCAATTTTTAAAGGGAAAAGGCGATGTCCAAGAGTGTGGTAATTTATAGGGGCGGGCATTAAATTGATGTCCCACACTTTGAAGATACTGGAAAGGATGATAGATGCTAGACTGAGAGAAGAAGTACAAATAGGTAAAGAGCAGATGGGATTTATGAAGGGAAGGGGAAGGGGAACAACAGATGGTATATTTTGTCTGAGGCAAATAATGGAGAAATTCGGGGAAAGGACAAAGGGACCTACATATGGTATTCATTGACCTTGAAAAGGCTTATGACAGAGTCCCGAGACAAGAGGTATGGAGGAGCCTGAGGGAGAAGATGGTGCCAGAGAAGTATGTGCGATTGATACAAGAGATGTACCGGAATGTATTTACCAGAGTGAGGAGCAGTGTTGGGGAGACAGAAGGTTTTGAGGTGAGAGTAGGATTACACCAGGGGTCGGCTCTGAGCCCATTTATTCTTTAACATAGTGATGGATGTTATAATAGAGGAAGTAGGGAGACAGTACCATGGAACATATTGTATGCGGATGATATTGTTCTGTGTGCAGAGAGCAGGGAAGATCTGGAAGTGAAATTGGAAAGATGGAGACAAGTACTGGAGGACAGAGGAATGAGAATAAGTAGATCCAAGACAGAATATATGTGTACCACCACTGAGGGGGATGATAGAGAAAGTATTCAGCTTGGTGGAGAGCAAATAAGGAGAGTTGATAAGTTTAAGTATTTGGGATCTTTTGTTAACGCTGGAGGAAGTATGGAAGAAGAGTAAAACATCGGGTACAGGCAGGCTGGAACAACTGGAGAGCGGCCTCGGGAGTTCTTTGTGACAAAAGAGTGCCGCTTAGGTTAAAAGGAAAATTCCACAAGACGGTGGTAAGAACAGCAATGCTGTATGGTCCCCCCCCCCGTACGGAAACAGCAAGCATGAGAAAAGCAGAGCAGAAGAAGATGGATGTGGCAGAAATGAGAATGCTTAGGTGGATGTCTGGGGTAACAAGAGTGGATAGGATCAGAAATGACTACATAAGGGGGTCAACTAAGGTGGTGGAAGTATCAAAGAAAGTGCAGGAGGGGAGGCTGAGATGGTATGGACAC
Organism: Macrobrachium nipponense; assembly: GCF_015104395.2. Classification (NCBI taxonomy): domain Eukaryota; kingdom Metazoa; phylum Arthropoda; class Malacostraca; order Decapoda; family Palaemonidae; genus Macrobrachium; species Macrobrachium nipponense. Next base: position 66,522,285 of record NC_061095.1, read on the forward strand.
TGTTGAGGAGAGATGAGGACCACGCTGGGAGACATACTATGGGAGTGGAGTGCAAGGAAGAAGAAAGAGAGGGAGACCAAGAAAGAGATGGAAGGACTGTGTGAGAGGAGATTTACATGAGAAGGGAATTGATGAGGCAGAAGCGCAAGATAGAAATAGATGGAAACGGCTCATCGAAACGGCGACCCCCATATAAAAATGGGAAAAGCTGGGAAGAAGAAGAAGAAGAAGAAAGGAAGGAAAAAACACGCAAACCATCATAGTGATGAATGCAGCAGGGTTTAGCTACGAGTAACTCAAAAAGAAAAATAGAGTACTTAGAAGAACTAACCCAAATTGAAAAGAAAATAGATATAATGAATATAAGTGAAACCTGGTATTCCCAAGAGACTGGGAATGATGATCAAATAAAAGGGTTCCAAACTTATAGATCAGATAGAAAAAATAGGAATCAAGGGGGAACCGCAATATATGGGAAAGACAAAAACAAGGAAAAATATATGAGAAATATAGTAACCTCAGAATGTGAACTAATAGCGGTAGAATTTGAATCTGAAAAAATAATGAACAATAGGAATATATAGACCTCCTAATACTAAAGAGTTTGACTTAATAGAAAAATTGGATGATATATGTAGAAATCACAAGGACTGGACTATTTTCCTATCTGGAGACTTCAACTTTCCTTTCGTAGACTGGAAAGAACGAATAGGAGATTGTGGTTGTACTTTATACATATAAAAAGAGAGTAATAGTAGTGCAGAAGATAAGAGGCAATTCGAAAAGCTATTAGATATGCTACTAGAATACAACATTCAACAAATAAATCACCTGCCAACAAGAAAGGAAAAATACTTTACACCTAGTATTTGTGAAACGAGATGAATTATGTTAAAGAAATAATAGTATATAATGCGAGTATTTCAGACCATAATGTCATAGAATTTAACAGTCCATTCCAAAGCAAGTGAAAACAGAGATAAGCAAGAAATGAAAAAGTGGGAAGGATATGGAAAATAAAACTTCTACAGTAAAAATATAAAATGGTCAGAAATAAATGAAGAATTAAACAAAGATTGAGATAACATTTTCATAAGTGATGACATGGGTAAATACAGAGATATTATATAAAATATTAGACAAAATAGTGGATAAATATATACCGAAGAAGAAAAGTAAACATCAGTCATGCATACCAAGAGACAGAAGGATCTTGTTCCAGAAAATCAGAAAGTGGAAAAAAAGGTCTTGCAAAGAAAATAATGCATGGAAAGTTATAGAACTAAAAAGTAAGATAGAAAATGCAGAACAAAAGATTATACAATCAAAAGAAAATGAAAAAACGGGACTTGGAAGAAGAAAAAAACCTTAATAAATATAAAGCAAAACCCCAAACTATTATACTCATATGCGAAAAAGATGAATAAAAGAAGAATAGAATAGGCCCTCTAAGAAGTGAGGGAGATAACGAATGAAGAAAATGGAAATTTGCAACATCTTGGCAGAACGAATATAAGAGAGAATTCACCCCTAGAATAGATAATGAAGATAATGATAGAGAAGTAAGGGACGAAAATAGTGAATATTTAGCTGACATAGATATTAATGAAGCTGATATTGTGCAGGCTATTAATGAAATAAAAAAATGGAGCTTGCAGCAGGGCCTGATGGAGTTCCTGCTATTTTGTTAAAGAAAGTAGTTCATTCTATCGCAAAGCCACTTGCAATATTATTAAGACAAAGTGTAGATACAGGCACGATTTATGATGAGCACAAATTAGCATATATTACCCCTACATTCAAAAGTGGATCAAGACTAGAGGCAAGTAATTATAGGCCTGTGAGGTAACATCACATATTATGAAAGTGTATGAAAGGGTAAGAAAAGAAATATTATGAAACATTTAATAAAAAATAATCTGTTTAATATAGGACAATATGGTTTCGTACCCGGAAAAAGTACACAAACCCAACTGTTAGTCCACCGTGAAAACATATACAAAAATATGAAAAGGCGAAAATGAAACAGACTGTGGTTTATCTAGACTTTGCAAAAGCTTTTGACAAGGTAGACCATAATATATTAGCGAAGAAAATTAGAAAACATAATATAGTGGATAAAGTAGGAAGATGGTTAAAAGAATTTTTACCACAACAGAAACAGGTTAGTTATGCAAACGATAAGAAAGCGGATGAAGCTAAGGTAATTTCCGGTGTGCCACAAGGTACGGTTGTTAGCTGCATTACTGTTTGTTATTATGATTGCAGACATAGACAGTAATGTTAAGGACTCGGTAATGGAGTAGTTCGCCGATGGACAGAAGAATAAGTAGAGAAATTACTTGTGATGAAGATAGGAACGCGCTACAAAGAGACCTTAACAAAGTATATGATTGGGCAGAGGTAAATAGGATGGTATTTAACTCTGATAAATTTGAATCAATAAACTATGGAGACAGAGAAGGAAAGCTATATGCATATAGGGGACCTAATAATGAGACAATCACAAATAAGGAAGCAGTTAAAGACCTTGGTGTGATGATGAATAGGAACAATGTTATGCAAACGATCAAATAGCAATTCTATTGGCAAAATGTAAAGCAAAAATGGGAATGTTGTTACGGCACTTCCAAAACCAAGAAAAGCTGAATTACATGAGTTATGCTTTATAAAACATATGTTCGTAGTCCACTTGAATATTGCAATATGATATGGTACCCACACTATCAAAAGGATATTGCACAAATAGAGAGTATACAAAGGTCCTTTACAGCTAGAATAGAAGAAGTTAAGGACCTTGACTACTGGGAAAGACTACAATCCTTAAAATTATATAGTCTAGAAAGGAGAAGAGAACGCTACATGATAATTCAGGCATGGAAACAGATAGAAAGAATAGCTGAAAACATCATGGAGCTAAAAATATCAGAAAGAGCAAGCAGAGGTAGATTAATAGTGCCCAAAACTATACCAGGAAAAATAAGGAAAGCATACAGGACATTAATCCACTACGCACCAGCATCGATAATGCAGCGTCTATTCAATGCGTTGCCAGCCTATCTGAGGAATATAACAGGAGTGAGCATAGATGTGTTTAAGAATAAGCTCGATAAATATCTAAACTGCATCCCAGACCATCCAAGATTGGAAGATGCAAAATATACCGGAAGATGGACTAGCAACTCTCTGGTAGACATTAGAGGTGCCTCATACTGAGGGACCTGGGGCAACCCGAACAAGATGTAAGGTCTGTAAGGTAAGGTCTCTCTCTCTCTCTCTCTCTCTCTCTCTCTGGCCCGATACTTTCCATTTCGGTGAAAGCTTATCAGAAGAAAGTTAGTCGTCATTGATAGTCCCAATCCTCGGGAGAAAGCAACCAAACTTTCTAGAAAGAAAGTTTTCGGTTCCTAAAAAGTTTGTTTTCTCTTTCGCTTCAGAGACGTCGAGGAACCACATGATATGAGAAGCCCGATACAGAAACTCCTTTCAAAGGGTTGATCAAGGAAATATGAATAAACAGTTCTATGTTGTTGATGATTTTTTTTCAGCATTTCTACCTTATTCTTCTGAGTAATATACAGTTTGAAAATATGTACATAATTGTGTATATACATACACACATTTATATACATACATACAGACATGCACATACCATAACCCAATAAAAATACCAGACTCTATTACAGAGAATCTCATTCCCCAAAGCGATATTAGCAATGAACAAGGGACAAGCACATTGCTACGAGACATCACTGACAAGATGAATAGCAGGTCTCATTAAAAGTGTTATCATGGCAGTTTCTGAAGGGAGACCTCGTCTCTCGTGATGTCATTACTGTAATGACAGTCATCATTTTTAATGTATGATCTATTTCATTTTAGTCATGAATGTAATGATTTTTTCTTATGTAAAATCGATTTCAATTGAAATGAGTGGGGAGTTTGTTATTATACGTTTTTCTTTATAATGAACATGAATAACTCCCGCTTTTTACAATTTTTCTATGAAGAATTTGAATAACTCTTGTTATTCAATGCAAGACTTTCTGTTTCCTTATCTTGTTCTTTACAGAAACTATTTAACCGCAGATTAAAGAGAGAGTTTCACCTTTGACCTGAAGAGGACAAAATATTGATGGAACTGCAAATCGATTCTTTGGTGTCGATCATCAGTCGTCCTGCTTCGCTTTTTGAATGTTTCTCTGCTTTTGGAAATTGCTTTCTCTTCCACACGAAGGATTCCCTTTCGTGACCTCAACTGATTCGCTCCTGTGTCTGTTCCCCCATTATTTCTGTCCTAATGGTTCATCTTGATTCATACCTCCACGGACGATATCTATTGCTGGCATATAACCGCGGAAAGTTGATCAATATAAACATCTGTCGCAATTACATGTCTGCTTGTCATCCACTCTCATATTTCTGTTCTGATGAAATATCTCTCTCTCTCTCTCTCTCTCTTTCTTTGGCAGATCTCTTGTTTCTGATAAATTGTGTATTATTTTATTATTCTATATTCGTGTCCTGTTCCCGTTCCGACCGATTGATCCCATCTGTTTCATTGGAATGATTGACCAAAGAGGTTGTTGGTCACACGATGAAACCAACAGTCGCATGGCAATCGTGTGACATCATTTGTTTACATCAACTGTTCATTTATGTATGATGCTCTTATTCCTGGTCGGATTAGAATACAAATACTTTTATGTTTAATGATTATTAGTGGTCAGCGTATTTTCTTGATGCATCATCAATATAAACCTTGGCGTATACTCCGTACACAATTTTTCATGCTGGTAATGACTTTTTATCTATATATTAATTTTAATAATTATTTGTTCTTTGTAATAAGTGAGACCTCTCCTTTCTGGATATTCCTTTACTTTCTCTTTATTCCTAATGATCACCTGAACATTCAACTGTCAACGGAATTCCGTCCAAATTCGAAAGTAAATCGAAAAGCAACAGAAATAGAGATGGACAGACAAATTAACGTTAATTGTGGAACACAAAACACCTGTCATCTTCACTTGTTTACGTCAAAGCTGAAGAATATTGAATTAATTTCGCCTCCCTCTCGATGAGGGTCGAACACCGATGAAAATGGTCAATTATAACAGATTTTCCTTAAGGGAAAACTAACGATTTCTGGATGAGATTTGAGCATCGGTGGTCGGTCTTTGTCTCAGATATTATGCTAAATTAAAACAAATAAAAAAAAAAAAAAACTTGAATTTCGGTTCTCGTTCTGTCCAGGACAAAGAAAGGCGTTCAATCGTGCTGTATACATAAACATCTCTCTCCTCTTCTCTCTCTCTCTCTCTCATCTCTCTACTCTCTCTCTCTCTCTCTCTCTCTCTCACGGTCTATTTATACAACGATCTCACAAAAACTAAAGGTGGTGTACTACCATTTCGCTCTGGGAGAACAGGAGTCATAATTTAAAGTAGTGTAAACACTAATGTCATATATCAGTTATTATTTAGTTTTTAAGTTTATTCTAAAAAAATATATATATATAAACACTGACTGAAAAGGGAAGGTCAGTGGCTGTATATATTTTCGCATAACTCATAGTTATTCTAACGATGCACTTATAACGGCCATTGTCTATAAACATAGGAGTTGATTTCATAGTTACATTAACTAGTTGGAAATCGAATATAATTTTTTTGTCAGAAACTTCAATGATTTTACAGGCTGGATGTCAGACTCATTTGCATGGTAGATGTCTGCTGATTTATCACGCAAGAATAATTAGCCCAGTCGTAATTAGGCTTGATTCCTATGTCTAGACAAGCGCTGGAAATAAAGCTGCTGCTTAAACTCTCTCTCTCTCTCTCTCTCTCTCTCTCTCTCATGTATTCATGGCTTCCACGGAAGACAGACGCTTTCCCAAAACAAACAACACCCCTGAAGTGAATTAGAAATCTGACGTCACGCAGATGCTGATGAGAAAATGACAAAGCTTCACCACCAAGTCCTGGAACAAGCGCTTCCATCTTTTGATTTTAGAGCTGCCATATCCTGTTGTAGCTGGTCCACTGGTATAGTGGTTAGTGGCGTAGAATGCCGGTCAGATGTGGCGGGTTCTTGTCTACCCCCAAGGCGATGAAAAATCGCTGGCTCTGTAAAATGATCAGTTACTGCCGCAGTGTTGGGGGTCTTTAACTATGGGAGGTTGAAACCAAGTTTCTTTGGAATCTTCGATTTCAAGTCAATGGCCCCTTTGGTGGGCTTCTTCTTCCATGTGAACAGGTTTCATCTACTGAAATAATTAATGATAATAACCGCTGTCATATACTTTTTACTGCTTTCAATTCATGTTTTACCACTGTCATATCCTGTTTTACTGGTGACATCCTGTTTTCGCAGAGCTCGTGTGTGAATGCAAACGCATAATCTAATAACAGTCTCCCTTCTGTGGGTAAAGAGGGGCGGGAGAGAACAAACAGAATTTAGGGTTTAATGAAGGAAGGTGAAAAGTAGAGAAGAGGAGGAGATCCAGATTCAGTTTTCCATTCCTGTCACAATCATTCCATTTCTAAATGACTCGGGAATTTTATACATTTATATTTACATTTTTCTATATTTTAATCTCCTCCCTTTTACGAATCGTTAAGAGTAATCTTATAATAACTTTTTATTTTATTTTATATAAAATATGATATTATAAAAAATTTTGTAGTATGTTTATATATACTTAGATTTTTTGGATATTTTTCTTTCATTGCCAATTTTTATCTTCAAATCATATAGTAATTATCAAGTTGCATTTATTTTCTATAATCACCTTTCGCAGTGTATTCCCTTTTCATATTAACTTCTTCAGCTTTTAGTGAGAGAGAGAGAGAGAGAGAGATAGAGAGAGAGAGAGAGAGAGAGAGAGAGAGAGAGAGAGAGAGAGTTGCAAGAAGAATATATTTCCTTGTGCAGTCAGGATTCCAATGGCTTTTTCTCTCTCCCTTCCCACATAAATTTCGCTTTTTATATCTTATGGGGAAGTGTTCCTAGTTTTTTACTTGCCAAATATAAAGAGGAGAGAGAGAGAGAGAGAGAGAGAGAGAGAGAGAGAGAGAGAGAGAGAGAGAGAGAAATGCTTCAGACTTCGTTGACCTTGAGAGTCACAAACGAAATATTTTCAATTTTTTCTTCTTCTTCTGAAATTAATAAAGGACCTTATTCGGAAAACTCTTTCACGTAGATAGCTATATGAGGTTGTAGTCCACTGGGGAAAAGAAAAGTTGAAATTCCTTTTAGCTCAACAGTTTCGGCTTCCACTGGCCTTTATCGAGAGCTGTTTATCTGGTGGAACTACAACCTCATATATATATATATATATATATTATATATATATATATATATATAGATATATATATATATTATATATATATTGTGTGTGTGTGTGTGTGTGTATCTATTTATGTGTGTGGTGTGTGTGTGTTCGATTCACTTCACGTTTCTTAGCTTATTAGGTTATTTTTGCATTGTCCAAAGTACTTCTGCTTCACAACGCACAAGCACAAATGCCCAGGTATGCATTGAGCACGGATGCACAAGAATAAAACACCCTGATCAACTGTGTATTTAAAATTTAAGACTTCAGGAAATTTCGCCGTGGTTTTATTTTGGCGTTTTATCCCGTCTAAAATTAACCTTTTTTTTTTAAATTTCAGATATCTTTAACTATACGATATCGGGGAAGTGATCTTAAGAGTCTGTAGATTCCTCATTTCTTGATACTCTTTTATTTAACAAAACAGACGGAACTGGCAATTCCATTGTTCGAATATTGCAAGAATGCTTTTCGAAATGCAAAGACAAAGTTAGCAATAGTCTTTTGAAAAATGTAATAATATCTACCGAAATACAAAGACGAAACGTGGCAATATTCTTTTTAGAATGTTACAACAATACTTTTCAAGAGTTGCAAGACGAGAATGAATTTCTCCTTTGAGATATAAAAAGCATCGTTTAGAAAGAACGAGATTGAAAGCGTCTTCTGAGCAGTTGCCTTCCAATGTCTGCGGAAGTGAGAAAAAGGTGATTGAAGCGATAGGGAAAATCTGCGAGTTCAGCAACTTGCAAATCTCTAGGCTTTTATGCAAAGTGAGAGAGAGAGAGAGAGAGAGAGAGAGAGAGAGAGAGAGAGAGCTATGACACTGTTATATCATCAGCAACTTTAGAGCGAATACGCAAGAAAAACTTCGGTAAATTGGCCAAACGAAGTTGATGAATAGTTACGGAACAAAAACTTCCTGGCTCTAAATCAGAGCAATCGACGATCGCTCTTGCAACATTCTGGACTTGGACTGAAATTCTTGGTTTCTCACTCACTGACACACTCATTCACTCACCCACTCACCCCTCACTCACTCACTCCCTTACTCACTCATTCACTCGTTCCCTCCCTCCTTTCCCACCCCCCTCCTCACTCACTCACTCACCCACTCGCTGACTCTCTCACTTGCCCACTCACTAGATGACTCCCTCACTCACTTCACTCATTCACTCACTCCCTCACTGACTCCCTCATTCACTCACCGACTCCCACACTCCCTTCCTCCCTCACCCATGTCCACTTTTTGTAGGCTGATTCATTCGTTTAAACTAAACACTTGTCAAAGAAGGTTGTATATTTCCAAAGTTCAGAAATCGTATTGAAAAAAAGCGAAACCACAAAATGAAAAGAAAATCCCGGAATATAAAAGAGAGAAATAGATCTTTGATAGACGATTGAGAGAGAATAAGAAGAAGAACAGAAGAAGATAATAATAATATACGATACTTTCGAATCTCCTCAGTTCCACATTCTCTCAATGTCAGTGATCAAGCGTCTTCTTCCTTTAATCTGAAGAAGAAGAAGAAGAAGAAGGAGAGAGAGAGAGAGAGAGAGAGAGAGAGAGAGAGAGAGACTGGGTCTAATACAAGGTTCCCGGAAGTGAGGTCTTCATTCATACTCTGGTTGTCAGTTCATTTTCTTTTTGATTTACATATTTTTATTAATAAAATTTGGTCTAAATTCTAACTATGTACAAATTTCATAGCCAGGGACGATTTTTATGTCTAAACACATCTTTTTACGATTCGACAAAGTTGAATATTGGGGCAGTTACACAAATTTATTTAAATGTTATTTTTCTGTGATCTCCTATTCCATCACGAATCCCACATCAATAAGAAGAGCAATTCATGGACTGTCATCTTGGTCACAGTTTCATCTCATCTCTGTCAATACCTGATATATTATTATTGTCAGATGAACGGATTTTTAAGGCGAATTCTTAAGAAATATTGCATTAATTCGTATCATTTATATTCGACTTCATAGGCTGCACTAATCAAGAAAAGCCTTTTTTATTTAATTTTATGAAATTTATGCTGTCAAGCAAAGCAAGTGAGACACTTTCGACCATTTTGCTCTTAAGATATAGAAAAGAGAGAGTTGGAGTGGTTGGACAGCATAAAAGATCCAGAAAATAAAGGAGATCTAGTAAAAGTATCTAAAGGTGGAACTGAGAGAAAACCCCACAGTCAAGATAATAAGTCATAGTTAGAGAGGTTGGACAGCAAGATTAAAGATAGAAAGCAAGGAAGGAGGTAAAGTTTTAGGCTAAAGAGTGGGTGCAGTTAGGGCCGGAAGGGACGCTGCTAACACTATCATTTTTTCTTATTTAAATTAGGTTTAGGATAGGCCACCCACCAAATAGGTTGCTCGGTCGCGAACTTTAGCTTTTATGTTATGTCTTAAAAATTCCAGATAACCTTTCAACGTTTCTTTACTACTATAAAACAGAAAGGCACATTTACCAGACCTCAATTGCCAACGGGTCTCCGTAAAAGGCGTCATTTAGGAAGACCATCAGGCACTTCTCCTTTTAGACCGAGTCAGAGAGCAAATCCGTTTACTCACCAGAGGTAGAGATTCTCTGGGCGTCGTTGCTCAATCCAATTTCCTCAGGAGGAGCGCCTCTTCTCCTTTCCCAGAGTAGGAATGAAGGTTTCAGAGTTTAGAAGGAACATAAGGACATCTCGTAGGATCCTCTTGTTGGAAGTGACAGCCAGGAGAAGGAGAAGTAATTGGGGTATTAGAGGGTCCAACTTCTTTACGGGTAAATCGAGGACATCAGATTCGTCTTGCTTGAGTCGACAGGGCGAATGAGATTAAATGCTGATGCTTGAAGGCGCTGATCTTCCTGGCGGTGATTGGAGGCAGGAGGAGGTCATGGAGGGTACATTGTATCAAGGAAAATAATACTAGAGAGATTTTTCCTTCTGTCGATTTGATAATCCTTGAAGTTTGATTTGTGTGTGTGTGTATATATATATATATATATATATCTTTATGTATATGTGTACGTGAAACTTCTTTTAATTCGTACAGAAACGAAGAACAGTATAGACGATTCTGAAGTGAGTTCTGTGTACCCCCCGATTGTGTCCAGCTAATTGAGGAACCCACACGTATTCCTGGTCAAAGATAGATTAGACTTGGTATTCACAGATGTTTCAGCTATTGTGAAGTCCAAGGTATGTGAATAAATAGGCGCTTCCGACCACTGCGCCATTGAGATGGACATCTGTCCATCGGTATATTCCTAATGCCACCAAAGGAAAAAAGGCCTGGCTGAAATCCAGAGCCAATTGGGATCACATATCGAAGCTCGTCGGAAACTTAGTATTTCAGATGCTATGCCAGATACATTATTTCTATATATTTCTCAAGTTGTGTCACCTGTGCTGCAAAAATACGGCCTCTTCTATACTGTTCAGTCAAAACATTATAATCTCTATACGGAGCTCTTCCTTAGAATTACCAAACCCTTATACAACACACCGCTTGTCACTCTCTCTCTCTCCCTCTCTCACATAAACACACACACACACACACAAACCACGTACAATTGACCTTGCTAGGCTGAGAAAGAATCTTCATGATTTGACGTTAAAAGGTAAAGTATTTTGTGAAGAACATTTTTGATCAGTTATTTTCCAAACCTTTGCAAACGCTTTTATCATAAGATGATTTGTAGCTGATAAATTTTACCTCTCTGAAAAAAAATAGAAAAAAGATTTTGTTTAGGCCGAAGCAAAATCAAAATATTTAACTACGAATCTTTGAACTTGGGCCAAAATGATTATATTTTATGCGGAGGAAAAATGTTTTTATAAAAATTGCGAGAAAAACGTTTATTAAAATCCCCTCAAGGACCTGTTCTTTCATTTTCGTAAACATCGGGTGATGATGAAGGTCTGCTTCGTGGCTGTGAATTCAACC
>NC_061095.1:66536062-66551899 GCF_015104395.2 Macrobrachium nipponense
AGTGCATGTTTATCTGGAAGTGAATTAATGTTTAGTGCATGTCTATTTGAAAGTTAACACATGTTTCTGCATGTATTTTTGAGAAAACATGTCAGTGCATGTCTGGTTGGAAGTGAACACATGTTTAGTGGATGTCTATTTGGAACTGAACATTTATCAAGACCGAACTATTTCGAAGGAGGCTCCAATCACACCTCTGACCATTTCAGAGATGCAAATCCCCACCCAATCAGCACAGAATGATCCGGGGCTAATCCTGCAATGAACCCTCGTCAGGATGATAAATAAATCCTTGACGGCAATAACTCATTTGGGGATTCTGATTTTAATGGATTTTTGAAGGAATAAGAGAGAGGGACACGAATTCCTCTTCTCTCCTCCCAGTTATATTCTGGTGGGCTTGTGATTGGCTCCCTGGAGTCATGGGATGACATACATCGATTATTTTTTTCTTTTGTCTCTGACGATTCATTAGTTGTCATTATTGGTTGTCATTAGGCGCCTTCTGGAATATTATTAGTGGGGTTTTGTAATGCTTCGTAAGGGGAGGGAGTTCTGTATCTAATTGTGGATGTTGGCTACTGATTGTTTACTCGGGAATAAAGTAGTGTGCACAGGTATTTATAGACACACACACACACACACATATATATATATGTATATATATATATCTATTATATATATATATATATATAATAATATAATATATATAATATATATATATATAATATATATATATATATATATATATATATAGAGATCTATATATATTATATATATTACAGATATTTATAATATATATATAATATTATATATATATCTTATATATATATATAATATAAATTCGCCCCCATCTAAGACCCATTATAATAGAACTTCGTTAAAAGCTTATAAGATTCTTATTCACGTAAAGTAAAATAAAAATATTTTCATGCAAGATGTATAATTAAAACTGTTGTTTCATTTCGACGTTAAGTACTGTGTTGAACACGAAAGTTAAAATACAGAGAATATTAGAAATTACGAATTATTTTAAAGAAGTAATAGATTCCATGTTCGTTTTAATCAGGTTAGCCATCAGGATTTAGACTCAACTTGATAGCTGGCTTACGACTAGAGTTGACATGCAGTTTAGGGGTTCGTCAAAATCCGTAAAAATGAAGATAATAACCTGATATAAATGAAAATAGGTCAATGGAATCTCATACTCTCTGAAAATTGGGGCAAATGGTGTTGGTCTCAAGTGATTCTTGCACAGAGCTATGGAATAACGCAATTGCATACCGATATTGCAAGATCTGTCGAAGGCTGACAGGTATTGAAGTGGCGCCGTCGATCAGCAACGGTTATGAACAGTTTGTTATAAGATGCTGTTCGTTATTGTCATAATATATTTATTTTGTCAGGCATTTGCACCATTCTTTGACTGTACGTGAAGCCAGAGGAATATAATTCAGTCAACTGTGATTAATAATAATAATGATAATGAATATTAGCCATTATATCAACCTGTGAGAGTGGTGGCATATAGTATAATGAACAGTATAATGACAGCTTCTTAAACAGGGTTAATGAATGTGAAACCACAGACATGGGAAATGGGATTCACACGCATTAATGCATAAAAATTTAATTTTAGTTTTTATATTTTTAATAATAAAAAGATACACATAAATTACTCTCATCAATGCCTTATGAATTTCATTTTAATTTTAATATTTGTTTTAAAATAATTTACTCTCAATGATGCTTAAGAATTTTAATTTACATTTTTATCTTTTTATTTTTTGAATAATGGAAAGATCCACATAATTTACTCTCATTAATGCGTAATAAATTTGATTTTTATGTTTATGTATATTTTCGTTAATGAAAAGATACACAATTTACTCTCAATGTATAACATATTCCATTTTAATTTTAATTTTTGAAATGATGAAAAGATCCGCATAATTTACCCTGACTCGCTTTCAAAAATTAGGCGTCACAGTCTTTGCGGTCGGAGCCTCCCGATGCTCCTTGGAGCGTGAACGTGAAATACATATTTCTTATTAAAGATTAAAAGCGCTTCCTCAGACTCTCCAGTTTTGGAGGTTTGCAGAAGAGGCGATGAAGACTTTTGAGGGACTTGGTGTTTCGTGTTACGTCAAAACCGATTAGGGAAATAAAAAATGGTCTGAATTTTCGTACCCAGGAGAGAGAGAGAGAGAGAGAGAGAGAGAGAGAGAGAGATAATTATTCCTCAGGCTCTTATAAACACAAACTTTCCACCTAGACTTAAGCAAAGTCTTCAGGCTCTTGTGAACTCTGAAAAGTAATTATACTTCGAGGACAAGCTCAAGTAATGGAAATGTCTGCTCCACCACTAACCTGTCTTGAGGCAGAAGGGAATTACGAGAGTTTCTCCTCAACGAGAGAGAGAGAGAGAGAGAGAGAGAGAGAGGAGAGAGAGAGAAACTATAGTCCGAAATCGACTTCCATATTCAGGCATCATTTTCCATTTATTTGGTCTAGCAGACTTTTTGCCCCTGTTCATGTGTTCACAACTCGGCTATGTACTAGACCTCTCTGCTTTGCACATCATTATTATTATTATCATTATTATCATTATCATTATTATTATTATTATTATTATTATTGTTATTATTATTATTATTATTTCAGCAGATGAAACCTATTCACGTGGAACAAGCCAACCAAAGGGGCCATTGACTTGAAATTCAAGCTTCCAAAGAATATTGGTTTCAACCTCCTACCACAGACCCAACACTGCGACAGTAACTGATCATGATACAGAGGCAGTGGTTCTCCGTCACCCTGAGGAAGACTCGAACCAGCGACCACTGAAAGGCATGTCAAGACACTAACCACTATACCAGCGGACCAGCTATTAGCACCTGTTCAAGTAAGGAACTCAGGACATTGGGCCAGTAACCTCTGTCAAAGATCATAAAGCAATGATCTCTTTTCTGACCTCCAGGTGGCTGCCTTATCTAAGACATAATTCACATTAGAAAGTAGGAGGACGGAGCTCCTGATGTGTGATACTTAATGATGAGGATTAATGAGATTCTTTGGCTACAGATCATGACTGAGATTAGGCTCAGTGGACCTAGAAAACTGTGAGGTCCCCAGAATATAGAACTGGAATCATCTCTGAGATGCTCAGTAAGTGTGGTTCCCTGGATCTAGGCACTCAGCCCAGTTGAAGAGCAACATTGTCTGATTCATTCTCAAGTGGCTGTTTTGTATTTGCCTTGCGTGAAAATAAGAGCAAATGAAGAGGAAGAAGAAGAAGAAGATCAGGAACGCCAAATGAGTAATTAGACATTTTCTTAATGGTCCTCCATTGTCTTTCCTACTAGCATGGAAGGGAGGAAATTCTTAGCATTAATAGAATAATGGTCTGGAACTGAATGAGATGCTTCTGTGCAACTCTGGAAATGTGTCATGTGGTAAGACAGTCAGAACTTGGGATTTGGTCTCTCAGTGCTTAGAATGGCAAAAGATTTCTCCTCTTGCTTCTTACAACAAACAATCCAGCTGCTCTCTCTCTCTCTCTCTCTCTCTCTCTCTCTCTCTCTCTCTCTCTCTCTCTCTCTCTCATGATCCTTGGCCATTTCCTTCCCAAACTGCACCTCATGAATCTCAGAGCGCTTCATTTGAGGCCAAATTGAGCTATGTATCTAATACTGATGCTCCTCTAATTCCATCTAAGGAAGCGGTGAGGAGAACATCAAGTGCGAATGGCCAAAGGGAGGAAGCTGATTTCCCTTCTTTATTGTGAAAATTAACTGCTGGCAAATTATGCCGGTTGTAAGATGGCGTTAATAAGCAACGCCTGCATTCAGTGCCTTGCAGTTTGTCAAATAATTGCTCACAGCCAAATCTTTACGAATCTGTGGTTATCCACTAACTTTTAATTACATTTGCATTTAGAAAGGAAGTGATAACATACGTATATCGCAAGACTATAAGTTCAACCTTGTGCATCAAGGAGAATTAATTATGAGAAACCTTTCAATAAAAGTCACAACATGCGATTGGAGAAACAGTTGTCGTGATGAGAATAATATTACATAGAGGGAGAACTTGACATATTTTTTCAACAGGAAATTCCAGAAGAAAATCGAAAAAGCGAGAGCGATGATAATACGAAGATTCGTGCTAGAATGTATTTGTGTATGAGTCTGTGTTTGCACGTGTGAACGAATATATGTATGTACGTGTTTATGCATTCATTTAGTTTCTTATGATAATCTAAACAGATGATCCCTAGCTGCTGATTTTTCGTAGATTCTATAATTAATTTTGCCCTTAGCAAAACATTTACATTAACTTAATTACCGGATAAATTCTCCTGCGAGAATTGCGCAATAAAACCTGATTGGTTCAAACAAGAAACTGTAAGTATTCCGTGAGAGTTTTCCCAAACCACTGAAACATGAATCTCACAGAATCAAAAATTCTTGTGGATTTTAAGCAAACTGAGTATCTCTTGTTCATTCCTACAAGAACATTTAGTGTACTGCTTGGAATATTCCCACTGAGGAGGGTGGAATCTCTCCATTCCCATGAGAGGAATGTGTGGCGAATTGCATTCGCATATTCTCCGGTTCAGTGCTCGGCAATCTGTGTCTATGGTTCTCTACATTTCCATATGGGTACAGAGAGAGAGAGAGAGAGAGAGAATTGAACTTACGTGCTGTAACTTTTAATTGCTTTACTGTCTTTTCGATTTGTAGTGATGTTTGACAAATATATTCTTTCATAAAATAATATTTGTCATTATATTTCTTCTGTTAGATATTTCCTACTTGCTAAAATCGTTAATGTAATATATGATTTATAAAAGCAGTACATTTTACCACTTCCTTTTAGATACTTTGCGTTTTAAGAATTTTGTTGAAAATTAAAATTCCTGGATACATGAACTACTTGATAATCTTATGGATAGCTGAAATATTTCCCCCCATTAATAACACAGACAAAAGCCTCATATTAAAGGCATCACAATGAAATATTTTCGAAGGTTTAGTCAGTATCAAACTTTCTTCTAACTCTCAGGGCAAATGTCTAGAAATATATATATATTAAGATTTTATAGACATTGAAAATGATTTGACACGTTAACTACACCGATTAAAGCCAGTTCTTAGAAGACGTCATAATCTGTTTCTTTAGGTTTGGTCAGTGTCCGGATTTCTCGTGACTCTCAGAAAGGACAAAAAAAAAAAAAAAAAAAATGCATAAAAGTGATGCAGAATATCAGGCGAGGTCGCATCAATTTTTTTTCTCGACATTCTGACATTTTTTCTGAGTAGATCTTTACTGTTTCGTCCACCTCCAATTTTATTTATTTTTTTATCCAATTTAGCATTTTCCTGATTTTTATTTTCTACATAGAAATAAAGAAATACTCTTGTATCGCATTGTTCCAGGACGCGTGAATATTCAGTTTTATTTATTTTTTGCTTAAAGTGAATTTCGCTCAAAAAAATTGATCAAATTTCATTTCTATCCTTCCAGTTTCTCAACAACTTTATTGATGTCAATTCGTCTTATCAGGTTCCGAAATCAACCTCAGATTTGTTATTCTCCTTTCATCATCTGTCTATCTGCTAATTCCAGAACACTTCCTTTAAACTCAAGTTTCTGTTCTTGGGCAATTTGGAATCATACCCACGTGGTATGAGGCCAGCATCATCTGAATGAGAATCATCCAGTAACCACTGATAAGGAAACAGAGGCCACAGGGTAATTGGACTTTGGGCGGTTCATATGATGAGGGATTCTCTCTCTTCCTCTGTTTTCCCTTGCCTTTGTTTATCATCTTTATGGCTGATCTCCAATAATGTAACTTTTCTCTTTTTACTTTGTTTCATTTTACTTCGTCCATTGGCTGTCTCTCAGGGGCATGCATTCTCTCTCCCCGTAGGGGGATAGTGTCGTCAGTGCACCTCGCGCAGTGCACTGTAGGCATTACTTAAGGTTCTCTGCAGCGTCCCTTCGGCCAGTAGTTGCAACCCCTTTCATTCTTTTTACTGGACCTCCGTTGATATTCCCTGTCTTCCATCTTGCTATCCACCCTCTCCTATCGGTTGATTCATAGTGCCACTATAAAAGGTTTTCCTCCTGTTACACCTTTCAAACCTATTTTCTGTCAATTTCTCTTTCAGCGCTGAGTGACCTCATAGGTCCCAGCGCTCGACTTGTGGCCTAAATCTCATAGTCCAATTCTAATCCCAAAAGAAAAAAAAACACACACACAAAATGAGAAATTCACCTCATAAGAAAACTCCATTGTCATTTGTGTGACCATTTACCTTTTAAGACATGAAAGAAAACTCCTTATCTCGAGGAATGACGCTGTTTTGGTTATTATATCGTTGGCTGCGGAGAAGAATTATGAAAGATGACGGACTTTGTGGATGGGACCCCGAGGGACTTCTCTTAACCTCCGACGGGACAAACTGAGAATAAACACACACACAAACAAACACACTCTCGCACACACAAACGCTTACACACAGAGACATACACATTCACCCATAAAAATATGCACACATAAACATGCACACAATTACGGACGCACAGACATGCAAGCACAAACACACAAACTTGACCACAAACATGAACACAAACTCGGACACGCAAACATGCACACAAAAACGCGCACACACAAACGCGCACACAAGCACACACAAACATGCACACAAACACACGACACACAAAAGTCAAAAGACCTCGTGGAAATTGAAATTCTTCTTTGTCTCATTTTCTTATTTCTGTCATTCTCGTAATCTTCTTCTTCTTCTTCTTCTTCATCTTCTTCGTCGTCGTAGACGTGACGCGGAGATAAAGTCTCCTTCCTTTAGAATGGTATGGTATTTTTACATTGCATGGAACCAGAGGTTATTCAGCAACGGGACCAACGGCTTTACGTGACTTCCGAACCACGTCGAGCGTGAACTTCTATCACCAGAAATACACATCTCTCACCCCTCACTGGAATGGTCGAGAATCGAACTCGCGGAAATAGTCAGCATCATCACGAACGTCCATTTGTCCTTTTTCTTAATATTTAATTTTTTTTAAAGAATGTATAGAACGTAGCTAAAGTTTCTTTAATAATTTTTCACTTTTCCTGAAAGAATGTTCTTTTTATTCCAAATGAACCCACCCTCCAAAATGTCTGTCACTGGTCATTCTATAATCAGTAGAATATTAGTTTCATCTGGTATCTCATATATTGGATCTAGACTCAAAATCTAACAAGCAATTAGTGGTGCTTGTTAAGTAAGCTACCCGTATATTTTCGGCAGACGGTCAGTTTCACAGTTTACAAGTATAGCCCTAAATACCAGTAGGGGTTACAATCGGTATCTCGTTCGTTGCATCTCAATGGTCCGGGCTGCCGGTCTATATGCTGCGAAGTTCTGCCTTCGTTCATTCCACAATTCCCGCGCTGTATCTGATTACTGGCACTGCCCATGTGTTTATGGCTTTAATCATATTTCCGGCATTGAGTTTTGACTTGAGTATCACCTTGAGTCTCTGCATATATTCTTTCATGATCGTGTCCGTCATGTCTTGATGTTTTATATCCCCTCCTTCCATTATTCCAGGGTATTTGTATCCCGATTCATCTATGTGTTTGATGTTGTTCCCATCTGGTAGCTTTATCCCTTCAGTCCTTGTTACTTTGCCCTTTTGTATGTTAACTAAGGCACATTTTTCTATTCCAAACTCCATCCTGATGTCCCCAGATACAATCCTTACAGTCTGGATTAGGGTATCTATTTCCTTGATGCTCTTACCATGCAGCTTGATGTTGTCCATGAACATCAGATGGTTAATTCTGTTGCCTCTTTTCTTGAGTTGGTACCTAGCATCCATCTTCTGCAGTACTTTTATTATAATTATTATTATTATTATTATTATTATTATTATTATTATTATTATTATTATTATTATTATTATTATTATTATTATTATTATTATTATTAAAAAGAAGATGAAGAATCACATTCATATGGAACAACCCCAGTAAAGGGACCACTGACCTGAAATTCAACCTTCCAAAGAATATTAAGATGTCCATTAGACAGAAATAACAAAAGGTAAAGGGAAATACAGAAAGAAGAGATTACTCAAAAAAAAAAGGAAATTGATTAAATTAATCGATAAACAGATAAAAAAGCAAGCTCAGTCATAAGACCAACCACCCAACCTAGAAAGCCTTCACAGTAGCAATAAGATCTCTTTGGCATTTCCTGGACCTTTATTATTTCAAGGGAGGTCACAGTTCACTCAGCCACCCTGCTCACCTTAGTTTCTCTCGCTAACCTTAGCAAATGAGCCCGCAAAGCATAGCATGCCTGGGCGGTCTCTCTATTGTAGTTGCTTAGAGGCGTCGGTTACGATAACAGGGTTTAACGGTTGTAATTCCGAATGCCAAATGCTGTTGTGAGAGACAACGGTTCATGCAAAGCGCGGAGACTGACGGAACGTTTTTACCGTTTCTGACTGACTAGCGAGAGAGAGAGAGAGAGAGAGAGAGAGAGAGAGAGAGAGAGAGATTCGTTTTCTCAAACGTTCTGGATGTAAAGCTTTGTTGTTGCTTGGGACAGGATTTGGCTCCCGTGAATTTGCTTCGGAGGAATAACGGGAATAAGAAATTATAAGAATAAAGGATACTAAATAATAATAATAATAATAATAATAATAATAATAATAATAATAATAATAATAATAATAATAATAATAATATGAAATGGACAAGAGAAGAAAATATGGAAATATGGAGATGCTACATCAGAAGCAACCCGACGGAGAGAGTATATAGAAGAAGGTTGGTCAACATCTGGAATGAGAGGAATAACACCCCCCAAACAGAGCAGAGGCTGGCAGACAAAGTAAGGAACGTAAAGAAAAACAACTGGCTTATCCCCAACAGAAAGAGAAGAACTGGAAAGGGGAATGTCACACGACAACGAATTACACGAAGACGAACTGAGAGACGATGCCACAGAAGACGACAGGGATGATGAGGTATCAAACAACGACACACGAAGAAAATCAGACGAAGTAACAGAGAGGACGGAATGGGTAGAAAAGATTAGACAATGGATGGAGCCAGATACAGAGAGAACAAAGATCCCCTCCATGAAAGCCTACAACACCAAGAAATTAAGGGAGAAAACAAGTGAGGTCAATGAAATAATGGGCATAATACACACCACCAGTATCACAGAAACAAATAACTTGGCATATGCAGGAGCAAGATTAGTAGCAGAACTGATGGGGATTCGAACACCAACACCACCAGCACAACCATCCCAACAGAAACCAAAACAGCAACCTCCTTGGAAAAGGCGCCTGGAAAAGCAAATCATGGTGATGAGATCTGACTTGAGTAAATTGAAAGAGATGGCAGAAAAAAGGCTAAGAAGCAAGAAAACAAGGAAGGAACTGAGGGATAAATACAAAGTACAAAAGAGGGGACTAAACAACAAAATAGAAGATGTAAAACAGAGACTTAAGGCCAAATCACATAAGATCCAATGGTACATGAACAGGAATAAGGGATACCAACAGAACAAACTATTCGGAACCAACCAGAAAAAACTATACAGCCAACTAAGAGGGGAAGACAACTACCAAGAAATTCCTGAAGCCGAACCAAGTAAGAGACTCTGGGAAAACATATGGAGTAATCCGGTATCACACAACAAACATGTAACATGGCTTCAGGAAGTCAAGGAAGAAGAAACAGGGAGAATAAAACAAAGATTCACAGAGATCACGACAGACACAGTCAGACACCAACTAAAGAAAATGCCAAACTGGAAAGCCCCAGGTCCCGATGAAGTCCATGGATACTGGCTGAAAAACTTCAAGGCCCTACACCCACGAATAGCAGAACAACTCCAGCATTGTATCTCAAATCACCATGCACCCAAATGGAAGACCACAGGAAGAACATCCTTAGTACAAAAAGACAAGACTAAGGGAAATATAGCCAGTAACTACAGGCCTATCACCTGCCAACCAATAATGTGGAAGTTACTAACAGGTATCATCAGTGAAAGGCTATACAACTACCTAGAGGAGACAAACACCATCCCCCACCAACAGAAAGGCTGCAGAAGGAAGTGTAGGGGCACAAAAGACCAGCTTCTGATAGACAAAATGGTAATGAAGAACAGTAGGAGAAGGAAAACCAACCTAAGCATGGCATGGATAGACTATAAGAAAGCCTTCGACATGATACCACACACATGGCTAATAGAATGCATGAAAATATATGGGGCAGGGGAAAACACCATCAGCTTCCTCAAAAATACAATGCGCAACTGGTATACAATACTTACAAGCTCTGGAATATGACTAGCAGAGGTTAATATCAGGAACTGTATAGTTGCATAATAGTGGAAAGAAATCTCTCTTGCCCAGATTATCGTGTTCTCTCGTTATAGATAATTCAGTTCATCCCCCAGATAATACTCCATTCATAGGAGGATTTGACCAAGGATAACGACTCCTCAGAGGTCAAAATGGCTGACCCATTCATTCCCTTTCACCTCGATAAACGCACTGACTATCCAGTTGGCCTCTCTTCTGCTCGTAATCAGATGGAGACTCTTGTCTGAGTCTTTGCCTCGATCTGCCCTATTCCTGCACACGGACTCACTGCCCTTTCGCCTTCGTCTCAGAGAGTCTCAGAACATCACTTGTCCTTCTCTTCTTCAAACCAACAGAGTGTAGCAGCTCTGCCTCTGGGATTGTTTGGTTTTTGTGACCCCAACTGAATGGTTGATTTTGCTGCCATTAGCGTCCTAGCTGATGCAAGGGCTCCTCTCGGAGGCGGGGGAGGAAGGATTTTAGTAACCTTACGCCCTATCTGGAGTCACGCCCTCAGAGGCAGTAGGTTTGGAGAGTGAAGTTTATGGTTTTTACGTGCATACATGTTTTTAGATAAGACTTTATAGTAGTAACAATATATATATATATAAATAAATGTATATATATAGACATATATATGCATATATATAATATATACTATATGTATAATATATACATAGTATGTGTGTTCTCCACTGGTCATTTAGCACAATCTTAACTAAGTTTATGTGTACAGCCATCTAAACACAAACATATTTGCAGGCGAACCCGCGACTCTCCCACGAAAAAGTGATTGAGAACAGGCAACGTTCAGTAACCACTAAAACAGTGTGTGTGATCTGTTTCTGTTGGTAAATAAATACAGTTCTTCAAAACGACTGCCAATGAAATTCCCTTTCGGCTGACTCAGTTCACCAGGCACCGGAATGTCTGGAAATCCAAGAGTTTATGAAACAAAACAGCTCGAGCGTGAAGTGCGCTCGTGTTCGAAGCCTTCGTTTGAGGCTGCTTCTCGGTTTTCCATGATTTTGTTATTGACTGTCGAAAACAAACGGCGATGTAATAGCGAATGTGTGTGTGTGTGTGTACAGTACAAACAAAACAATCGTGTCCATGAAACTGACGAAGTATTTGATATTGAACTGCAACAACATTCATTAAAATGGGCAGGATTTCAGATAACCAACGTCGTAAAAGTATTTTTTCGATAGTTATGAGTTATAGTCTCTACAAGTTACATTTGTTTCAATTTTCATGAAATTGTGGTTGAGTTTTGAAAAGGATTTATACTTTTAAACTAGAATCTAATGGGAAGATGGCAATATAAAACAAATGAAAAGAGTATGAACAAAACAATATAGCTCTTAAAAAGGACAAAGCTTAACAAATTGAAATTAATATGCTTTGGTACAAATGGACAGGATATCAAATGACCAAATTTGGAAATACATTTTTCTTGTGGCTCTCTTCCCAAAATTCTGGAACCAATATGCACTTCAGACAAGGGTTAAGACTTTAAACTAAAACCCAATATAGAACACAACTGGTACATTTACCAACTAATTTAACTCTAAAATTGTCATTGGAAAAAGAATAACCTCGGCAAATAAGACCCTTTTCAGCAAACAAAGCTTGAGCACTGGTAAAACAAAAATGAAGGATAATGAAAACAAATATATTATATAATTGTTTGGCTTTTGTGATTCTGCGTTCAATTCTAACAATCAAGATTATTGTTGGGCAGACTTAACAACCGACTCTTTGACTGAAGGTAAAAACTTTTCTGACAGTCAGGTATAAGAAACAATTTTGTCGTCTTGAAACCTCATAAGCATCATATTATTTGTTTCATTCAGTTGCAAATTGCAGTTCTATCATCCCCTTCAACCGACCTATGAATCTGACTATTAGTATCAATAGTATTCGGCCGTAGGACTGACATAGGTCATCAGACTAACTTTTATTGACTCTCCTAAAGCCAAAAGTGAGTTTTCATCTGACTAATTTGATTTCCTGCCTTGTTGTAACTTCTTAACTTTCTCATCGACTTTTTTTTTTTTTTTTTTTTTTTTGCTAAATATTAGTTTTTAAAGTTACTAAATAGGGAATTTAGTCTTATTCAGATTGTATTTTTTAGATGTGAATCTTTATTTTACTAATTAGGGAACTTGGTCTTTCTCACTTATATTTAAATAAAAATCTTTGATTAAATGGGGGACTTAACCTTACTCGGATTGTTATTTTTATAAATATGGATTTTTATTTTACTAAAGATGGTAATCTGTCCTACTCATTGTTATGTTTTAAAGATATTAATCTTTATGTTCCTGAATAGGGAACTTGATCGCAATCAGATTGTTATTTTCCTTTAAATTTTAATCTTAATTTTACTAAATAGGGAACATAGGCTCACTCAGATTATCTTTTGTAAATATGAATCTTTATTTCATTAAATAGGGAAAACTTAATCTCAGTCCAAACCTCCTTTTTCTTCAGGCCTCAAACTGGCATGAATGTACAAAGCTTCATTACTCTCTTGAACGTCTGAGGAGAAGGGCTCAGTGTGTCTGCAGTGTCGCATGTTTTAAAGGATGACCTTTGGCTTACGTAGGATGAGATGTGGGTATTGAGACCATCTTAGATATGAACTACAATGGAAGACTTGTTAATTACGTCGTTTGCATTCTCGGGGGTACAGCACAATGCGAAGTATATGATACTCGTGGATTATATGGCTCCTCTCTCTCTCTCTCTCTCTCTCTCTCTCTCTCTCAACTAAAACAGTGGATCCACAGGAAAATCTCCCTGTCACTACAATTGAAAAGTTTTTCGTTTTTGTCAACTTGTTTAACCCGATGTCTCTTCCATTTATTTTTTTTTGGTTTAGTTCATTGTCTTAATTGAATTGTTTTCCTTTACCGTCAGTCTGGTTTTGTTTATTTGCTAATAAATTTTGTCTTTCTCTGCCAGAGACTTAGAAGAGAATCATTGTTTATGGAAATCTTGCAATTTGGCGTTGTCTGAATTCTTGTCTGAGAAATGCGAGGCATAACAATGACCTTTGCATTACTTTCTCTCACGGGATCCCTGCTTCTAAATAAACCTTTTGTGGCCACAGCTGCATTCATTTTTAATGCTTTATTTCATGGAAATTATGAACTTGACTCTTCCACTTGGATCCTTTGCGAAGTTTTCAGTCTTTCGCTTTGTTTATATAGATGAAATACGGTCAAGGCAGTGTGGCCTTTTGTGGAGTTCGGTTTGGGTTATATTGAACGGTTCTCATTTCAGAAGTACAGAAATTCATCGCTCTCTCTCTCTCTCTCTCTCTCTCTCTCTCTCTCTCTCTCTCTCTCTCTCTAGAATGTTCACCTTACTAGAAAAAGGTATTCGAGTTCGATTTCCAATTTACTCATGTTGACCTAATTGGTTAGCAATGTACCTTGTAGTTAGACGAATGAGGTGGTCGCAAGGAGGAGTTGATAAGGGAAGAAGATACTGTATTTTAGTATAGGCCTAGAAAAGGCAGATTCGGGTCTAAATATATAAAATGGATTTGATTATTATTAAGGTATGGATTATTTTATTTTAAGCCCACTATGTATTATTAACTTCACATATTATTTACTTGAAGAAAATCCATCAAGAAAGCGTCATCTACATTATAAGCATTCACGCTATGAAACGCACTTTAGTGAACAAGCAACCGTTTTCTGTTAGTTATTTCACCTAATGAACGCTGCTCTTTATATGTTTACCTGGCACCTGAGACGTTCAGATGAGAGAGGAAGGTAGGAGAATGTCCCATTCCAAAAGGGAAATGACAGAAGGGAAGAAGCTGCCTATTATTATTATTATTATTATTATTATTATTATTATTATTATTATTATTAT
Organism: Macrobrachium nipponense; assembly: GCF_015104395.2. NCBI lineage: Eukaryota > Metazoa > Arthropoda > Malacostraca > Decapoda > Palaemonidae > Macrobrachium > Macrobrachium nipponense. The sequence continues at coordinate 66,550,364 of NC_061095.1, forward strand.
TATGAGACAATGCGAGAAGGTAGATGTCTGAACTACTGAGGTTATGATCGTACTTGGAAGATGACGTCACCCCTCATGTGGATGATGTTATGCGTTTGTGGATGTATGTCAGTCCGTTTGCGTGTATGAGAGAGAGAGAGAGAAGAGAGAGAGAGAGAGAGAGAGAGAGAGAGAGGGTTGGGGTTGGTTGTTATACATCAGTAAAACACAAACTCTTGCAAGACTCGAAAATAGGGAATGTCATGTTGCAAAAGGCTCTCGTGACTTAGGCGCGAAAAATGAATTATTTTGCATTATTCTTTTGGAAAATAAGACCTCGTTTGTGCCACTTTTTTCGTATTCCATTTTATTTCTACTTTTCTTTGTTTAATAAAAGGAGAAACCTGGAAAAATTCACTTGGAAACAATTCTGCGTTTTTTCGTAAGCTACGCCAGTTTGCGTGAATTTACTAATCAGTCAGTCAATTAAACAGCAAGCATTTTCAACCGAGTTGTAGAATCCTCCTCTGTCTGTCAGGAAAGAGTTGATGGACTCGGTCGCTTCTGGAAGGATTTCACTCTTTTCTCTCTCCTTTTGAGCTGCTTCTTCGGGGCTGGGCAGGTTAATTGAGGCGTTGGGTTTCCTGTGCTATTTCTCTCTCGTGTCGCTCCTTCATTTGCAAGAAATTCATTTGCTGGTTCGCTGTCTGCCGCCATCTTGTAGTCAATTCTGTCTCGTTTGTTCTTTGCAGATTCTTTGTCGTTAGCCTCCCAAATCTCGCTTCTTCTTTGTTGGTAACCCCATAAATCTTAGCTTATTATTTATCGTTAACCCCTACATTCTAGTCCATGTATTCACTTTTTCGTTAACCTCCAAAGTCTCATTCATTATTTGTCATTTAACACCTAAATCTTGTTTATACTTTCTCGTTAACCACAAAATTCTCATTTTGTCATTAGCCCCAAAATTTTGGTAGTCCTTCTTTTTAACTCAAAAATCTCGTTTGTATTTTTCTTTCGCCAAAATATAATTAGTTCTTTGTTGATAAGCGCCGAAACCTATATTCTCTGTCGTTAACCAACCTGAATCTCGTTTATCCTTTTTCATGAACTCCCAAGATCTTGTATAGACACTCTTTCTCTTTAGCCAGAAATCTCGTTTATATTTTCTTATCCCCAAAATAGATTCTAATCTTTGCTGATAAACCCTGAAATGTTTTTCCTCTCAAGTTTATCCCAAAAGTCTCTTTTGTCCTTTCGCGTTAACCCCAAAATCTGTTACCTACTTTCTCGTTTATATTTTCTTATCCCCCAAAATCTAATGCATTCTTTGTTGTCAAGACCCGAGGTCTAAATTCTCTCTCTCTCTCTCTCTCTCTCTCTCTCTCTCTCTCTCGTCTGTTCTTCGCAATCAACGCCCAGAATTTCATTTATTCTTTATTAACAACCAAACCCTCGTTAATGTCACCTTAGAATCTCCCAAATATCCTTTTTTCTCTGTTAATAAGCCCTTAATGCATTTGCTTTTAGTTAATCACAAAATCTCGTTTGTCCTTT
>NC_061095.1:66552399-66567399 GCF_015104395.2 Macrobrachium nipponense
TTTACCTTGGCTGCTTCTGAGATTAGTTTTATAATAATTAATGTCTACCCATTATGACAGATGGCGTCAGTGAAGTGTGAAAATGAAGTGATTATAATATAGTTTCATGAGAAATTTTTATATATTTATTTTAGTGTCTATATGACTACTTTTAGTCGGTTGTTATATATATATATATATATATATATATATATATATATATATATATATATATATATATATATATATATATATCTATATGTGTGTGTGTGTGTGTGTGTGTGTGTGTGTGTGTGTGTGTGTGTGTGTGTATAATAATATAATAATAATAATAATAATAATAATAATAATAATAAAACCAAACACCTAGTTCCAGTATCCGTGTCCTTTTTTCACCGTCTGGGAAATGAAGAGTGACCAGCTGCCTTCGTCATAAACCAATAATAACTACTGAAAGGGAGAAGTTGGTATTCTGGGCTGCTTTTGAGAGAGGCGACACCGTTGTCAAGGGAATTGTACTTTTTTCCCCTTTTACCGTTGAGCATTTTTTCCCCAAAATGGAGAGATGAAGTGGTAGAAGAGGGGATAGGCGTCTACAAACTTTATTATTATTAATAGAGAACTTGAACACCGCTAAGTTTTTTCTAAGAAGAAATGAATTGCGAGAGAGAGAGAGAGAGAGAGAGAGAGACCAGATAAGCGGCTATAATAATAACTATTATTATTATTCAAACTGTATATAAAAATTTATTATTTGGGAGTGTGTTCATAAAGGAAATACAATTTAAAAACATTGAATGAAGTGGCTGTACTACATATTAAACTACCGGTAAATTGTTTACAGTAGTTTAGTCTGATAAAAAAAAAAAAAAAAAAAAAAAAAAAAAAAACAAGTTACTACAACCAAATGATAGCAACACAAAACTCTTCAGGGACAGAACTTAACACTAATTGGCTGTTTACAAAATTACGATATTTTAATCTTGACATCGAACCGTTTGGGCCACACTGCTTTGTTGGATCTCTATGTATCTGATTTTACGTAAAATTGAAATAACGTTGACGTAGTTCTAATCAAACTCACAAAAAAAGCAAAAATCCGATAATATTTTTAGTCTAGAAGTCTAAAAGTTTGGAAGTGTGAAAGTCTACAAGGCTGGAAGTATGAAAGTCGGAAAGTCTGGAAACCTGGAAGTCTAAAAACCTGGAAGATTGGAAGCCTGAAAATCTAAAATTCTGAAAGACAGAAAGTTTAAAAAATAAAGGTGGAAATTAACGGTGTCTTAGAAGTAGCAGTAATCAAACTGAAAAGAAGAAAAAATAGTAAAAATCGATATATAGTATTTTTAACTCTGAAAGTTTCACCGCTACATAAAAGTTTCACCGCTACATAATTATTCTGAGCCTTTACATATTCTCTCGTTATTTTCCATCACAGTTTCCTAGAGAGAGAGAGAGAGAGAGAATACTTTAACTATGGTATATATTTTATACCCTTGTCGTCACCTTCTATAAGTTCTTTGTTACTTTGTAGGTAAAGACTTTTGATATATATACTGAAAAGTAGCATTTATAATCAAGTGCAGTAACTGTAAAATGCTTGTCACCTTATTAACAGTTCCACAACATTGCCCTTTCGTGTTATGACATCATAATATTCTAATTATATAATATTCTTTTTTTAATCAGATAACAAAGACATTTCATTCCTGTCAATTTCCACAAATGTCTTGGATACGTTTCTTGAACAAACGTTTGAAGAATTGGAGAAGTTAAGATATATTTGTTGCTTAATATGAAACTAGTTGGTATGTAATTTGTCTGCCAGTAAACTGCCTTCTTCATAGACCTTCATAATAACGATGATAAAGTAGTATTGGTAGGGGAAATCACGTATTATGTTCTGGAAAACCAAAACCAAGGGATAACCTACCAATACAGCACGAAGGCCACTGATTAAGTTCGTGTCCCGGATTCCTCATCTCTAGATATCGACGTCCATCGTCGGTAAATTGGCTATCGAGGTGTGACTTGAGTCTTCGATCATTACGAGGCTCTGAAACTCTGCTCAGGAGTTGGAGGCTTCACTGAGAGAGAGAGAGAGAGAGAGAGAGAGAGAGAGAGAGAGAGAGAGAGAGAGAGATGTGTATTTGAATTTTTATCTCATTGGTGAGATCTCTTCTCTCTTCTTTCTGAATTTCTCTTGGCCTTCTCTTACTAATGAGCATCTTAACATTCTTTGGAAGCTCCTTAAATTTCAAGTCAGTGGCCCTTTTGGTGGGTTTGTTCCATATGAATAGGTTTCTTCATCCTTTGAATATTAGTATTCATAATGATATCTCCAACCAGAAATTCATCGTCTCGTAGTGATTTCATAAAGTCTGAAGACTTTAGACTGAGATTTCTTTGCAATAGTGTTGATGTTTTTATTATTTCTTAAATATATTCTTTTAGATCCTGTGTCAATCTGACAGCCATACTTCCCCTGCCAAGGGAATCAATTAAGCGAAATCTAGACATTCCCCTTAAAAAAAGTGGCCATCCACAAATACCAAAGAATCAACAGCATTTTGTTCAGGACATGGCTGAATGGTGTTTGCAGCGTCCCTTCGGCCCCTAACTGCACTTACTTTTTGGCGTTTTACTTTACCTCCCTTCTCTTCCTTTCCTCAGTTTTCTCCCTATTCCACATTTAGATAATTGGAGTTTATCTCATTCATTTCCTGGATCCCTTTATTGTATGTATGCTCATGTATTTATGTCAACATGACGTATACTTCTACGTATACATGCTCTCATCCCTTCTTCATTCAGGTTTATTTCTTATTCACAGGAAGTACAAATTATTCTTACCGTGGCCTGATCTAACGAAGTTTGAATCATCGTCCCGAGCAGATACGAAATCCCTAATAAAAAAAAGGGGGTGGGGGAGAGAAGGAGTTATGGGGGGATCTCAGCCGATCTCCCAGGAAAAGTTAGTGCTATCAGAGACGTATTCAGCCACTTCTTCGAGCAGAAACTGTCTTATCGTGCCTTCAAAATAAAGTCAGGTTTTATCATCGTATCTCAGAAAATTGTGCAGTCCTGGTTATTAGCTAAAATCGTCATCTACTTGTCTATGTTTTGCTTTACGAAGAATGTAGAAGTATAAACCACAACATTAGTATTGTATATCAAAATGAGATGACAAATGTGGTCACATGTCCATCCAGATAGTTCCGAAGTGTCAGTCGTAACTTCATGTCATTCTGGGCAACATTCAATTGCAACCAATCAACTCCCGTTCAGTAGAAACGCTCTCGCGTTCCCTTATGTCATTCAGAAATGTCATTCTCAACCGCACGTGTACTCTAGACTTCCAGTTAGTTTGGAGAAATCCAGGTTTTGTGAAGCTCCCTCCTTTTCGTACTGACTCTTCTGATAGGACAGACGCAGAGTCAGAAGTGGACACATTTAATCCTCCTCCATTTGAGTCTTTGTGAAAAAAAGTCCTATTGGAAGGGATTTCCTTCTTGTGATGAATCCTAGCATTGGGTGGGGGATACTCTCGGTCATTCAGCCCTCAAGCCAGTGAAGAGAGGGAGTTGGAGCGGTTGGACAGCAAGATATTGAGATCCAGAAAATATAGGAGATGAATTACAAGGAGAGAGAGAGAGAGAGAGAGAGAGAGAGAGAGAGAGAGAGAGGAGGGGGGGGGGGGGCGAGGTTAGTGACATAGTAAGTGGATCTAAAGTTGGAGCAGATGAAAAAAAATAAAGTTACTTAAGAACTAAGAGTTAGAGGTGCTGGACAGCCTGACTGTAGAAAGGACCAGTGATGGAGGTCAAGTAAAAGGCTAAGAAATGGGCGTAGCTAGAGACCAAAGGGACGCTGAAACACCTCATAGTAATGCCTACAGTGAGCCACGTATACACAAAAACTCCTGTTTCAGACATAGATCGAACAAAAGCTGAGACGAGTCTCGGATAAAACAACCTTTTAGGTCATTGAGGTTTTTAGCTGTTGCAAGATCCCAGTGGTTTTTTCTTTCTTTCTTTTTTGACGAAATTCTTCTTCTTATCTCTGCCAGAAAAGTTTTCTTTAAGAAGAGAGGATTTCTCATTTTTCTTCATATGTCGTGTTCGTCTTCTTAACGGACAGTAAACCTTACAAATCCTTTTTCAGAGTGGCGTTTATTTCTCTCTCTCTCTCTCTCTCTCTTTCGTTTCGCGGTGACAAAAACTCTTGGAAAATTTATAAAGAAAAAAGAAAAAGAAATAATGAAGGGAATCTTATTTAGGTTGAACAGGTTTACCAGCATCTTGGAACAGCATTATGTAACAGCAAACAACTGTAACGAGACAGACAGACAAACAGACAGAAAGCTCATTGAACAGATGATCCCAGGCAGCAAGCAACGGTCAAAAAAGGTCACTGGAAAAAAGGTATGACTTAACGTGACCTTGTCAGAATGAAATGCAAACGATCAGGCTTTGGAGTAACAGATACAGACTTCAAGAATCGAAATACATTAAGATACAGAATACATCAAGAAAATGATCTATATTTATTAAAGAAGAAGAGGAACATTCCATTTCCAGAGGGAGGACTTAAGGGCCCTTGAAATTCTTCAGTTTCCAGTGAACCCTAAGAAATCTTCGTTAGGCTTTGCTGAGAGAGAGAGAGAGAGAGAGAGAGAGTCTGGGAATATGGGAGACTAATGGGAGCTATATATATATATATATATGTATATATATATATATATATATATATATATATATATATATATATATATATATATATATACATATGTATGTATGTATATATATATATATATATATATATATATATATATATATATATATATATATATATATATATATATATATATATATATATATATATATATATATATATATATATATATATATATATATATATTATATATATATATAGTATATATATATATATATAGAGAGAGAGAGAGAGAGAGAGAGAGAGAGAGAGAGAGAGATCATTCTAGACTTCCGTCTTTCGAAATAACCTTTCCATCCGACGATTCCTTCTCTATCCTCATGAACTGATAATAATTAACAGGACGAAAGGAAACCCACCAACCAACATCGCGACCATATTGACTGACTGTTTTTAGCGTCCCTTCGGCCCCTAGCTGCTGCACCCACTTTTTAGCCTTTTACTTGACCTCCATTCCCTGTTCCTTTCTTTAGCCTTGCTGTCCAACGCCTCTAACTGATACTTCTTAGGGTAACTAGGATTTTTATCTCCCAGTTCCACCTTCAGATCCTCGTAATTTATCTCCTTTATTTCGTGGATCCCTTTATCTCGCTGTCCAACCACTCCAACTCCCTTTAGGTTAGGTCTAAGGATGAGGCTCTGTTGAGGAGCCTCCAAAAGAGGCCACTACTTTTTGTATTTTTTTTTTTTTTTTACCGGTCCCAGATTCAAAGAACAATAAAAACCGATGGGGTTTGAGGGGGATGCGACTGAAATCAAATACATCAGAATTTTTTTCGTTCAGAATAAACAAAAACCCCATATCACATAGGAAAAACTATTATGTATCAAGAATGAAATACTCCACGCCTCTTCAACTAGACGCAGCGGAAACCAGCTTCTTAGACAAACAAAATGTTTGTTTAAACTTTCCTGTCCCAGTTTTTTCGTGGTCTTTCCTATGGAAGTAAATCGCTTCAGAAGCGATGAATGTTTGCTTACGAAATGAGCTTCCATTCACCTAAAAGGAAGTTTGAGGCAACTAAAGAATTAGAACAAGTCTCAGTTGTATCGTCAGATTACGTTAAAGTTCGCCTCTTTACAAATGCTCCAACTACAGGTATCGAATTTCTGTACCGCTTTTATTGGTTCGAAAAAGAATTTAGGCTCAAGTGAACTTTACAGAGAGGGTTAAGAGTCCTGTGAAGGGTCTCTGGTCTCTGTTATGAACTAGCTGTATAAGGTATAGGCCTACAGTTTATTATTATTATTATTATTATTATTATTATTATTATTATTATTATTATTATTATTATTATTATTATTATTATTATTCCTGAGCGAATCAAAGAACTTGTGTAATACGACAGTGTGTGTGTATTTGTGGACCGTAATTTTACCTTATTCTGCATTAGGTTACGTGAGTTTATCACAGGTTAAAGAACAAATTAATATTTATTAACTTAAATCGATAACTGGTAACGTCAAGAGAATGGCCAGAGTATTTCTAACTAGCCATTTATTTGATTTCATGTTAATAAATCAATGACTATTATTATTTCATCATTTATTTACACACACACACACACACACACACACACACACACACAGACTTGAAACCACAGGCATGGAAAATATTTAATTTAAAATTTTTTTTTGAATAATGAAAAGATACACATAATTTACGCTCGTTAATGTGCATGAAATTTCGTCTAAATTTATTCTTTTTTAATAACGAAAAGATACATAATTTAATCTCATCAATGCGTAAGCACTTTAATTGTAATTTCTATTTCTTGAATAATAAAACAGCCATATAATTTATCCTGACTCGCTTTGAAGAATTTGTGCGTAGAAGCCTCCGGGTAAATTAGGCGTCACGATCCTTACGGTCAGTGCCTTACGATGATCCTTGAAGTGTGAACGGGAAATATATATCTTTTTATTGAAGATTATAACCGATTCATCAGACTCTCCAGTTTTGGAGGTTTGCAGAAGAGGCGATGCAGATTTTTTTGAGGGACTGACTGGGCGTTTCGCGTTACGTGAAAACCGATTGGAGAAATTTGAAAAATGGCCGAAATTTTCGTACTCAGGTGAGAGAGAGAGAGAGAGAGAGAGAGGAGAGAGAGAGAGAGAGAGAGAGAGAGTCTTGGGTATATTGAAGAGACTATATATATATATATATACAAATATATATATTAATATATATATATATATATATATATATATATATATATATATATATATATATATATATATATACATATATATACATATATATATATATATAATATTGTATATATATATATATATATATAGTATAGTATATATATATACATATATATACATATATATATATATATATATATATTATATATATATATCTCTATATATATATATATATGATATATATATATGATATATATATATCTATACATATATATATATATATATATATATCTATATATCATAATATATATATATATATGTATGTATGTATGTATGTCTTAGTAGGTATATATATATATATCTATATATATATATATATATATATATATATATATATACAAATATATATAACTTATAACTTGGGTCTGGGTCTCGGGATGAGGTTGTGAGCCCCATACCCTCTGCATCAGCAAAAAAATTACAAGGAATCTCAATATATGTTTAACCGTTTAAGTCAAACTTTAGTCTCGATGGGAACAAAACTACCTTGGCAACTTCTTAAGACCCCTCTCTCTCTCTCTCTCTCTCTCTCTCTCTCTCTCTCTCTCTCTCTCTCTCTCTCTGAGGGGAAACTCTTTTCCTTCTTTACCTTAATAGAAGTGAAGTGATCGAGCAGCAGACATTTCTGTTATGACTTGAGCTTTTCCTCGAAGTTTATTCACTATTCAGAGTTAACAAGAGCCTCCGAGACTTCGCTTAAGTCCAGGAAAGTTTGTGTTTATAAGAGCTTGAGGAATATTACTCTCTCTCTCTCTCTCTCTCTCATGATCCTTGGCCATTTCCTTCCCAAACTGCACCCCATGAATCCCAGAGCGGCTTCATTTGAGATCAAATCGAGCCATCTGTCTAATGCTGAAGCTCCTCTAATTCCACCTGAGGAGGAAGCGGGGAGGAGAACATCAAGTGCGAATGGTCAAAGGGAGGAAGCAAATTTCCCTTCTTTATCGTGGAAATTAATTGCTGCCAAATTCTGCCGGTTGTAAGCTGGTGTTAATACGCAACGCCTGCATTCAGTGGCTTGCAGTGTGCAAAGCAATTGCTCACCGCCAAACCCTTATGAATCGGTGTTATACTCTAACTATTACGTTTCCATTCAGAATGGAAGTGACAACTTTTATGCAAAACTATAAGTTCAACCTTGTGCATTGAGGAAAATTTATTATAAGAAACCTTTCAATAAAAGTCACGAAATGCGGTTGTATCACTGGATTGGCGAAACAGCTGTCGTGATGAGACCAGTAATACAAAGGAGGAGAACTTGACATATTTTTTTCAATAATAAATAGCAGAAGAAGATCGAAAAGGCAAGAGCGATAATGATACGAAGATTCAAGCGAGGATATATTTGTGTATGAGTCTGTGTTTGCATGTGTGCCTGAATAGACGTATGTACGTATATATGTATTCATTTTGTCCTTTAGGATTTTTCGTGGATTCTATCATTAATTTTGCCTTCAGCAAAACATTTACATTAACTTGATTACCGGATACATTCTCCTGTGAGAATTAGCCCAATAAAACCTGATTGATCTAAATCAGGAAACTGTGAGTATTCTATGAGCGTTTTCCCAAACAACTTAAAACTTGAATCCCACAGAATCAAGGAATTCTTGTGGATTCTAAGCAAACTGACAAGAACCTTCAGTGTTCTGCTTGGAATATTCCCGCTGTGGAGGGTGGAATCTCTCCATTCCCATGAGAGGAATGTGTGACGAATTGCATTTGCATATTCTCTGGTTTAGTGCTCGACAATCCGTCTATATGGTTCTCCACATTTCATATGGGTACAGAGAGAGAGAGAGAGAGAGAGAGAGAGAGAGAGAGAGAGAGAGAGAGAGAAATTCAACTTATGTGCAATTATTAAATAACTGTAAAGGGATAATGATTTGTCTTAAGTCATAATTGCTTTACTGTCTTTTCGATTTGTGGTGATATTTGGGAAATTGATTTCATAGAATAATATATGTTATTGTATTTCTTCAGTTAGATATTTCCTTACGTTACCATCGTTAATGTAACAAATTACCATAAAAGCACTTTATTTTACCATTTCCTTTTAATTGATTTGGTATCACTAAAGTTTTGTTGATAATTAAAATTACAGGATACATGAACTACTTGATAATCTTATGGGTAACTAAAATAATTCCACCATTAATCACACTGACAAAAGCTTCATATTATAGACATTACAATGAAATATTATTGCAGATTTAGTCATTATCCAAACTTCTTGTAACTCTCAGGACAAAGGTCTAGAAATATATATATTATCATTTTATAGACAATTAAAATAATTAGACACATTAACTACAAGGACGAAATCCAGTTTCTAGAAGACATCATCATAATCTATTTCTTTAGGTTTGGTCAGTGTCCGGATTTCTTGTGACTCTCAGACAGGAAAAATGTCTGGAAATATTCCGACTAATAATAATAATAATAATAATAATGATAATAATAATAATAATAATAATAATAATAATAATAATAATAATAATAATAATATAATAATAATAATAATAATAAACTGTCTAAAAGTGATACAGACTTACAAACGAGGTCGCATCAGTTTTTCTCTACATTCTGACATTTTCTCTGAGCAGATTTTTACTGCTTCGTCCACCTACACTTCTATTTTTTTCTCTTTATTCATTTTAGCATTTTCCTGCTTTTTATTTTCTGCATAAAACTAAGAAATACTTTTGTAGCGCATTGTTCCAGGACGCGTGACTGTTCATTTTTATTTATGTTTTCAATTCCAGTGAATTTCGATCAAAAATATTAATAAAATTTCATTTCTCTCCTTCCAGTTTCTCAACATTATTGATGTCACTTCCTCTTAGCAAGTTCCGAAATCAACCTCTGATTTGTTATTCTCCTTTATCATCTGTCTCCCTGCTAATACACAACATTTTCTTTAAACCCAAGTTTCTGTTCTTGGACAATTTGGCCTCATGCCCAAGTGGGCATGAGGCCAACATTATGAGAATTAGAATCATCCAGGAACCATTGATAATGAAACGGAGGCCGCTGAGTAATTGTACTTTGGGAGGTTCATGTGATGAGAGATTCTCTCTCTTTCTCTGTTTTCCCTTTTCTTTGTTTATCGTCTTTATGGCTGATCTCCTTTAATCGAACTTTTCTACTTATGCTTTATTTCATTTATATTCCGTCCATTGGCGGTCTCTCAGAGGCATGCATTCTCTCTCCCCGTAGGGGGTTAGTGCCGTCAGTGTACCTCACGCAGTGCACAGTAGGAATTACTTAAGGTTTTTTTAGCGTCCCTTCGGCCGATACCTGCAACCCCTTTCATTTCCTTTACTGTACCTCCGTCGATATTCCCTTTCTTCGATCTTGCTATGCACCCTCTCCTAACTATTTTTCATATTGCAACTGCAAAAGGTTTTCCTCCTGTTACGCCTTTCAAACCTTTCTACTGTCAATTTCCCTTTCAGCGCTGAGTAACCTCACAGGTCCCAGCGCTAGACTTTTGGCCAAAATCTTATAGTCCAATTCTAATCCCAAAAGGAAAAAAAATGAATAAAAAAACAAAAGGAGAAATTCGCCTCATAAGAAGACTTCATTGTCATTTGTGTGACCATTTACCTTTTTAGACATGAAAGAAAACTCCTTATCTCGAGGAATGACGCTGTTTTGGTTATTATGTCGTTGGCTGCGGAGAAGAAGAATTATGAAAGATGACGGACTTTGTGGATGGGACCCTGAGGGACTTCTCTTAGCCTCCGACGGGACAAACTGAAGAATAAACACACATACAAACAAACACACTCTAGCACACACAAACGCTTACACACAGAGACATACACATTCACCCATAAAAATATGCACACAATTACGGACGCACAGACATGCAAGCACAAACACACAAACTTGCCCACAAACATGAACACAAACTCGGACACGCAAACATGCACACAAAAACGCGCACACACAAACATGCACACAAGCACACACAAACATGCACACAAACGCACGACACACAAAAGTCAAAAGACCTCGTGGCAATTAAAATTCTTCTTTGTCTCTTATTTTCTTATTTCTGTCATTCTCGTAATCTTCTTCTTCTTCTGCTTCTTCTTCTTCTTCTTCTTCCTCGTAGACGTGACGCTGAGATAAAGTCTCCTTCCTTTAGAATGGTTTAGTGTTTTTACATTGCATGGAACCAGAGGTTATTCAGCAACGGGGCCAACGTCTTTACGTGACTTCCGAACCACGTCGAGAGTGAACTTCTATCACCAGAAATACACATCTCTCACCCCTCACTGGAATGGTCAAGAATCGAACTCGCGACCACCGAGGTAGTGCCAAGACCAAACCGATCATGCCACAGAGGCGCTTCCTTTAGAATGGACCTGACTTTCGCTTCTTATCAGTATCCATTTCTTTTATTTTTTCTAGTCGTGGAAATAGTCAGCATCATCACGAACGTCCATTTGTCCTTTTTCTTAATATTAATTTTTTTTAAGAATGTATAGAACGTAGCTAATGTTTCTCTAATAATAATTCCCTTTTCCTGAATGTTATTTTTATTTTAATTTTTCCAGTTAGGATTTTGGGATCAGTTCTTGAAACTCTTATTCTAGAAATAAATAAATTATAGATGGAGAGGATGCTTACCCTTTTCTGTTTAGTAAAAACATCAAAATCAGCAAAGGCATCTTTTCAAATTTAAAACGATCTGTCACATGAGGATATTTGAAATGAATCTTAAGTCACAGAAAAGAACAAAAATTATCTCTTTGTATAAACCCCCATTATTATTATTATTATTATTATTATTATTATTATTATTATTATTATTATTATTATTATTATTATTATTATTATTATTATTATTATTATTATTATTAAGAAGATGAAGAATCACATTCATATGGAACAAACCCAGTAAAGGGACCACTGACCTGAAATTCAACCTTCCAAAGAATATTAAGATGTCCATTAGAAAGAAGTAACAGAAGGTAAAGGGAAATACAGAAAGAAGAGATTACTCATAAAAAAGAAACTAATTAAATTAATCAATAAACAGATATAAAAGCAAGCTTTAGACTCAATGAGCAGAATATCAGCTGATTCTATTATCAAACTACCCACTTCTGGCCTCAGAAACGGAGCATATTTATATGTACCCTCTGTCCCATTATTCTCAAATATTCCTTTGGATCGGAACTCCTTAATAATCCAGCTAATAGTATTCCTGTTCCCTCTTAGTTGGAATTGAATGGGAATTGGGGATTTATAGATCCATGAGGAAGGGTAATTCCAGTTAGGTGAATTTTGATGCCGTCAGAGCACATGCGCGGAACGGGATGCCCGAATGGTATTGTTTTTGGATGAGGCCTTTCAAGACACATTCGCTGTATTGTTGCGTAGTTGGTTCTCAGTTGTGGCTTTGGCTTTGCTGAAATATTTTTTCAAGTCAAGTTTTGTTTCCGTTTTTTTTTTATAAAATAATTTTGCTCATATAAAGAAAAATTTCCAAAATTCTAAATTGATTCTCGGTTGAAGCTTTGCCTTTGTTCAAGCAATTTATCTTGTTAAGTATTGTCTGCGTTTTTTTATAAAATAATTTTTTGATATAAAAAAATGTCAAAAGTCGATATTGATTCTCACTTGTAGTCATTGTCTTTACCTAAACATTTTTTGTGTACAGTTTTTTCTTTACTAATATATGAGATCTTTTTTCCTTTGTAGAAAACACTTACTGGTTTATTGAGATGATAAAAGACATTCCTCATTCCAATTCCTGTTGAAACTATTCCCTGTGCAGGCAGATGATTTCAAATGGCAATTGACCAGTATATTAATTTCATTGCAGCTCAAAACCAACACTTTTTATTGCTTTAATCGTTATAAGTCGAAGTCATTTCCATCCTAATGACCTCTGGAGAGGAGAAGGAAGTCATCCCATTTAGAGGACAGAGGCTAAATTGTTAAATACTCCTCCAAGGTCAAGAATTTAATTGGAATCATTTTTTCCTTCTCTATGGATTCCAATAAATACAATAGAGGTATCTTACTCAGTCTGTTCAGTTAAATAGATGATTAGGAAGAAATCTTTCTAATGTTTTAATTTGACGTTACTTGTGTGTTTCTCGGTACTCATAAACTGTCATAGACATAATATTAAGGGACTCGAGGCTGTTTATATTACGAACAGCTCATTCTTTTGGACTGCTATGCACACACACACACACACACATCTATGTATGTATGGTTATTAGAAAAAATATAAACCTTAATTTCAGAGCGGAGAACAAGTCTATTTATGGAGGGAATAAGTTGCCTTGGTTTTATTACTACTTAGATCATGACTCTAGAATTACCTCTTATTCATAGGTGCATTTAATGTGGAAGAGAGAGAGAGAGAGAGAGAGAGAGAGAGAGAGAGAGAGAGAGAGAGAGAGAGAGGTTTTGTAGCATTAAACAACATTAACAGGATAAAAATTTTAGGTGACAATATATAATATATATCCTCCTCTCTCTCTCTCTCTCTTCTCTTGTGCAGTATATCCAACTGCCACAAAACTTGTGCCATCTAACCTAATGGAAAAAAGTTGCAAGAAAACGAGCATTAATGTAAAGCACATTCTGTCATATTCCACTGTTTGCATCTCAAACTGTAAGTAGATTTAATAAAGAAATATATTACCAACAAGTTTTTTTTTTTTTTTTTTATTTTTGGCGATTTTTTCACAGTTTTCATTTTTTTTTTTTTTTTTTGCTTTTTTTCTTTTTTTTTTTTTTTTTGCTTCATTTCGACATGCATGTTATTTTTTGTCGTTTCAGAAAGCCATGTTTTTTATTTCCTTTACATTTTAGTCAATAATTCATTGTGAAATTTCCATTATCATCGCTGTTTCAACCAATAAAACACACAATACAATGAAGGTGCATCCTTCATCAGAAAAAAAACCTAATTTATCGCAGATATATTATTTCAAGAACTTTCCAGTGTGTTAAACTGCTTCTTGTTAAGATTACTCGCTCCCAGGAGCGCGAAAATAAGTTCCCGCTAATTTTATCGTTTACAATTACTTGCTCTCCGGAGAGGCGGAATGAAATTCACTCTAATTTTATCTTTAGAATTGCTTAATCTCCTAAAACTCCAAATAAAGTTCCGGCTAATTTTATCGTTACTATTTCTCGCTCCTCAGAAATTGGAAAGAGGTGAATAGTCAAGCAAAGTTGGTCCGCTGGATATTGAGGTTAATTACTGGCCCGCTATTAGTGTTTTTTCCCGGTTAGAGAGAGAGAGAGAGAGAGAGAGAGAGAGAGAGAGAGAGAGAGAGAGAGGAGTAATGAAATCCTGTTTGATATTAGGCATAGGAAAAGCATCGGATAAATAATCTACTGGAAACTAAGAGAGAGAGAATACCTGTTCATTATCAAGACATGGGGACAGGAGGCATTTGACAAATAATCTGGAATGTAATTAAAATAAATCTTATTAATGTGAATAAAACCTTTATCAGTCACGAAGGTTATTATTACTGAAATTATTTTCATATAATCATATTAAAAAGATTATACACTCCCTGATATTGTCATAGAGCATTTACTACAAATACAAGTTTTGTTATTATAATTTTAGTTAAATCACCAACTAATTTGGCAGTTAAGGAAATAGATACTTAAGTAGCAGCCTTCAAATCTTACTTAAATGACCAAAGAATTAGATAGTTAAGTAATTAATTCTTAAGTTACATCCTCCAACTCTTACTTAAATGACCAAAGTATGAGATACTTAAGAAGGCAATTCTCCAACAGCAGCCTTTTTGTGACTAACTCCTCGGACGAAATTATTCCGCCCTAAAGAAATTATTCGAGAAACCAGTCAGCAATTCCTCAGAAGCCATTGAAGAGCGTCTCCCTCAAAAGGATTTCGTCAGAATTGCAAATTGCATTATTTATGGGGCTTCAAACACATTTGGTTAAAAGGTCGATACAGAATCGCTCGCAGATCACACGGATCGATGAGGCTGCTTCAAGATCTGGTGGTGGAGATTTTATTTAGTTTTCATTTTCCTTTTACACGATTTTAGTTTTCTT
>NC_061095.1:66572399-66577782 GCF_015104395.2 Macrobrachium nipponense
TTTGTCCAGGTAAGGTATCGAGCAAGTTTTATCTACCCCTTGTCCCAGGGAACAGGAGGACACTGAAACACAACATCTAAAACCTGAAGCTCATTGCAAGACAAATGACTAAAAATCTGCAAACCCAAGGCATCCTGAGCCAGAACTGAAGAGACAGAAACCAATCTCTGAGGGAATGGGTTTGATTGCTTTCGTTTCAAGAGTTTTCGTGCCTGTCGAAAGCCTGCGATGTCTTACGACCAAAGAAGTTAGTGTAGGACTGAATGAGAGTCCTTTGAAGAAAGGTTCCAATGTCCAACGATCGAAGAAGGAAACGCTGGACTGAAGGAACGTTCTTGGGAGTGACCAGGCGACCTTCATAGAAGGGGCCGGATACCTATGGCCAACAGGTACACTGCTAATTAATACTTAAAAGCAACCTGATGAGGTGATGGTAGGGGCTGGCCTTGGGTGTTAAGGCTTTGATGAAGGTGTCTTGTTAGACAGAAACATCAAGATGAACCAACTCTCATTTAAGATACCTTTTGGATATTAATCTTACAAAAATTCTAAGAGGCTTCGCCACTTCTGGATACCACAACCCTACCTGAGTTTATGTGTCATTGACTAGGTGAGAGCACGCTGCACCCCAAGGGGCATCTCAGGAACTCGGCTGAAGACGTTCCTAAGGGCACAGAGGATTTGAAGAAGGGAACTTGGAAGTCTACAGTATCAGAAGGTAAGGGGAATGTTTTGACCTTTCATTAATATAGTCATAAAAATTGGTTTCCTTTTCAGTACGTGTATGGTAAACCTAGCTAATACCTCCGCGGTGGGTATTTCTTTGGAATTTGCAGTTTCCTTTAGTATTTATGTTGCTTATGAAGAATTTACTGTTATTTTTGGAGGGTCGACTGTAATCAAGCCCCAGGGGCTAGTGCTAAACACTACGAAACATGTTTGACGCCCCAATCTCTAGTGGCTGTCGTATTCACGGGAACGTTCCTTGCAGTCCGTGCCGAGTTAGTGTCTAGAATTACCAATATATATACTTCCTTACCTTTAGTGATAAGTTACTAAATCGTCGAAAATGTTCTTATTCTCCGTCAGATTAACTGAATACCACTAAACGTAACGTAAACAAATTATCTCTCTCTCTCTCTCCTTTGTGCCCGACCGATGTTTACGAAAAACAGAAAAGACGGAACCAAAGTAACGATGGAAAAAGTATTTTTCAACATTATGTAATTTTTCTGAATTAGGTAAAATGAGTGAAACCTTTTCTTGGCGAAGAATGTCATTATGGAAGTGCAATTTATCTCACGTGCCAGTTATGATTAGGCTGAGAGAGAGAGAGAGAGAGAGAGAGAGAGAGAGAGAGAGAGAGAGAGAGAGAGAGAGAGAGAGAGAGATTATTCCTAATAAAACAATCTGGACGCATTTCAACGTATAAATTATCTTTAGGAGATATCTCCCTTTCAGCCATTATTGTATTTGGACTTGAAAACATAATTTTCCTGACTTGTGAGTTTTATTTGAAACGTTTTTAAATCTATATTCGTCCGCAATTGAGTAAGTTTAAAGACACTGGACCCACCATTATTTCCCACAATTCCTAGGACCACTGTGGGAAAGTGGGGAGTTTTCTGAAAAAAAAGGACACTTGAAATAACATTACCTAATCCACTCATAGTTCTCATTCAGATTAAGGTTAAGTTTATGGAATATTTTCATACTATGATGTCATTCACTAGGGTAAGGATAGGGTACCCTTGGTCGGGTGAGGTTAGGTTTAGGTTAGGTGAGGTGTTACGTTAGGTAAGTTGAGTCTGGGTAAGGTTGGTTAGGTCATATACGAACGATACAACCATACGAAACGTTCTGAGCAAAAATTAAAACATGGGATAATATTTTCAAGTACAAAATGCAAAAATGGTTTTGCGTTCTGTCGGGAATAATCTGACAGCTGCTGTTATGTGGAACATCTGTCAGATTCAAGGAAAACCTCAGCCATATCACGAAACAATCTGCGATGATGCCCACACGAGAGATTCATTCTACACTGAAGACATTGAAGTGGAAATTATCCATTTTGTAAACGTGGTATTTATGCTCGTTATGTGTCGTGACAATACGCAATGCTTTCTTTCATCTGCCCTTATTCCCAGGGCTGCTTTTAAGGGAAAGTAAACTTTGCCCCGAAGGTTTATGGCCTCTTTTGCTTTTGGGTTCTGACTGATTTGGGGTGAATCTGTATCAATTAAGTTTTCTCTTCTGCTGTCAAGGGTTTTTGTTCACTCTGGCTGATCAGAGGTCAGCTGATGATGTCTTTGGCTATGTTTGACTTTCCAGTATTCAGCGGTGATTATACATACATGCATATGACTTGTCAATATTCAATGATTATACATAAGTTTGACTTGTCAGTATTCAATGGCGATTATATATACATGTATACAAAAATTAGTCTGACTTATCAGTATTCAATAGTGATTATACATAGGCTGCATACGTATATACATACATACATGGACAGAAACAAAACCAGGTGTAGTTTCAGTTGAGAAGTGTTGACACTCAGTTCAGTATTGATTGACCGATCAATTTCTCTATCACCCTCTCCCTTTCACATGTCAAGGTATTTCTAATATTGCATTGGGTCTCCTCATTCCTAGAGAAGTTCTAGAAATGGAGCCAAAGTCTATAATATATATACATATACAATTTTTTTTTCTCCATGTTTTGAAATAGGCTAATATATTATTTTATATCCTTCCTTTTACGTGAATCATCACACCACGACTGACCAGTTACATGGGTTCATACAACCTTTATTCTATATACGCAATCTTGTTGTTATTTCCATTTTGGCTTGAGTCTCTACCCAAGCAGTTATTTTAAGCGTTAAAAGGAACATAGAGATATATCACAATCGTTGGGGGCATCAATACGCAAATAGGGTTTGGCCCCAACTTTTCCCGAAACTTCTTTGGGGATAACAGCCAGTGCAGTGTCAGAGATACGTTGACTGTATCCTTTTTCTCTTTTCTGAATCCAATGTCATTGTAACTTAGCGTTTCTCCCCAATATTTATTCAAACTGGTAACAAGGAGAGGGTGGTGGAGAACTCAATCGGTCAGTACTAAATTGGTTGTCAACAGTTTTCAACAGGAAAGAAGTAATTTTTATTGTTATTTTGTATATATATATATATATATATATATATATATATATATATATATATATATATATATATATATATATATATATATGTGTGTGTGTGTGTGTGATATAGTTAGATATCACACTTGAATAATGACAATTCAAACGTAGCCTAAGTCTATATCAGCTGACCTTTAATCAACAACAAGTGAATGAAACTCCAAGGCAGCGTAAGAAACAGCTTCATTGTGAGTTCCCCCAAAAGCAGTTAGAACTCAAAACAAATGAGGCCAAAAACCTTCAGAATAAATTATTTCTCCTTAACAAGCGTCATCTAATTGGGAGCATCCTTTCGCTTTAATGGAAGACTCACGTGCAAGGGGAAGCCCTGGGGGGAATAAGCTGAAATTAAAACATGAAAAAACTAACAGATGATGGAAATTGCGTGAGGCTCTCAGGAGTGGAGGTAGAAAAGAATTAGAAAGATCAGAAGCAGAGCGAATGTTTCCCAGGAATGCTATTTCAGCCCTTTTACAATTAGTAGTTACAATGAGAGCGGGATCCTACACGTAGTTACGCAGGGGTATTGAATTTCAACAGTTGGAAAGAGGGAGAATTTGAAAACTAGACTTTCTTTGAAGTGGGCGAGTGACTAGTCATCAACTTGTAGATGATCTGTTTCTCACATTCTCACTCTTTCTAATGGATTCTGTTTCACTTTAAATTGGAAAATTCCAATTTGACAGAAACCTTGGCCAGATTTGCTGATGGTTTTTCCAGCAATAAAAAATGAAAGTAAAGGTTTTCCTTATTTAAGTATTTGGTATGCGTTTATTTTTTAAGCCAATCCATTAAACTTTTCAATATATTGCTCGCTTCTCCTCTCCCAGTCTTTTGGGCCGGTTTTTATTGTACTTTCTGACTCAGATAAGTTCTACCTTCTGACCTTCTGATTCAGGGAATTTGTACCACCAAACTTCCTACTGACTCAGGGAAGGTTTATGTACCCTCTACCTCAGAGGTGTACCTTCTGACTTCCTAATGACTCTGGGAAGTTCTACCTTCTAACATTCTACCAATTCAGGGAATTTCTACCTCCTTCTCCCTTCTAACTCAGGGAAGTTCAAGGTTCTCTAACACTCTACAAATTCAGGGAAATGTACCTTCCAACTCGGGAAGTTCTACTTTCTCACTAACTTCCCAGTTGATAAACCTTCCCGTGGTGCTGTTCATATCCATTGTAGACCTCTCATGTCATACTTAGACTGCTTTCCATAATGCACACTTTCATTAAGAGTGGAGTCGCTTTTTTGGGAGAGGGAATATAGATGCTGAAGACTCTCTCTAACTCTCTCTTCTCTTCTCATCTCTCTCTCTCAACTTGTTAATTTAGCTTAATCTATAGTTCATATATAGTTATATATATATATATATCATAATATATATATATATATACTATATATATGTATATATATATATATATATATATATTATCGATATATATATGAACTATAGATAAGCTAAACGTCTGGGGTAAATATGAGCCATCTCTTGTTGATATAGACCTACTCCAATGTCATAAAGGTTACTGCAACTATCCCCATTTATAAATAGTTACCAAAATAACTGTCGATAAATAACGCAAGTTTCAGACAGTAAAAAGTAAATGACAGTTACCTCAATATAACTTGATAATTATCAGTAACAATTTTAAAAAAAAAAAAAACACAACATTCTTGAGTAAGATAAAAAATATAAAACAATAATCCAGATAGCAATTGGAAAACAAAGGTTAAATTATTACCACAGGATATATTCTTTTTTTTTCTTTCCCGTGCTGAAAAATGTTTACTGATTACTAACAAATACTGCACAGTACCGTACCTGAAAATGTACCATACACTAGTAGAAATGTCGTACCATATTAAAAAATGCCGACCGTACTCCAAAAAATGGCAAAAAATTTGTAAGGTACACTAACAAATACCGTATCGGACTAACAACCGTACCTTAAAATGGCGTACCGTACACTAAAATATAACGTTAAAATTTTCGTACTCAAACAAATGTTTGTACCCTCTTGGTCGTACCGTATCTCAAAAGTTTTGTACTGTACACTATCTGAAATACCGTACCGTACCTAATAAATTTTCGTAACATACTCTTAACAGGAATAACGTTCTATCTGGACCGTGAACGTACCATACTTCGAGCCCAGCCTTCCGCAAAGAAGCAGTTCCCA
>NC_061095.1:66578282-66583282 GCF_015104395.2 Macrobrachium nipponense
GGTGTGATGATTCACGTAAAAGGAAGGATATAAAATAATATATTAGCCTATTTCAAAACATGGAGAAAAAAAATTGTATACGTATATATTATAGACTTTGGCTCCATTTCTGGAACTTCTCTAGGAATGAGGAGACCCAATGCAATATCAGAAATACCTTGACATGTGAAAGGGAGAGGGTGATAGAGAAATTGATCGGTCAATCAATACTGAACTGAAGTGTCAACACTTCTCAACTGAAACTACACTGGTGGTATTGTTTCTGTCCATGTATGATATATACGTATGCAGCCTATGTATAATCACTATTGAATACTGATAAGTCAGACTAATTTATGTATGCATGTATATATAATCGCCATGAATACTGACAAGTCAAACTTATGTATAATCATTGAATATTGACAAGTCATATGCATGTATGTATAATCACCGCTGAATACTGGAAAGTCAAACATAGCCAAAGACATCATCAGCTGACCTCTGATCAGCCAGAGTGAACAAAAACCCTTGACAGCAGAAGAGAAAACTTAATTAATACAGATTCCCCCAAAATCAGTCGGAACCTCAAAGCAAAAAAGGCTAAAAACCTTCGGGGCAAAGTTTACTTTCCCTTAAAAGCAGCCCTGGGAATAAGGGCAGATGAAAGAAAGCATTGCGTATTGTCACGACACATAACGAGCATAAATACCACGTTTACAAAATGGATAATTTCCACTTCAATGTCTTCAGTGTAGGAATGAATTCTCTCGTGTGGCATCATCGCAGATTGTTTCGTGATATGGCTGAGGTTTTCCTTGAATCTGACAGATGTTCACATAACAGCAGCTGTCAGATTATTCCCGACAGAACGCAAAACCATTTTTGCATTTTGTACTTGAAAATATTATCCCATGTTTTAATTTTTGCTCAGAACGTTTCGTGAGGTTGTATCGTTCGTATATGACCTAACCAACCTTACCCAGACTCAACTTACCTAAAGTAACACCTCACCTAACCTAAACCTAACCTCACCCGACCAAGGGTACCCTGTCCTTACCCTAGTGAATGACATCATAGTATGAAAATATTCCATAAACTTAACCTTAATCTGAATGAGAACTATGAGTGGGATTTAGGTAATGTTATTTCAAGTGTCCTTTTTTTTTTCAGAAAACTCCCCACTTTCCCACAGTGGTCCTAGGAATTGTGGGAAATAATGGTGGGTCCAGTGTCTTTAAACTTACTCAATTGCGGACGAATATAGATTTAAAAACGTTTCAAATAAAACTCACAAGTCAGGAAAATTATGTTTTCAAGTCCAAATACAATAATGGCTGAAAGGGAGATATCTCCTAAAGATAATTTATACGTTGAAATGCGTCCAGATTGTTTTATTAGGAATAATCTCTCTCTCTCTCTCTCTCTCTCTCTCTCTCTCTCTCTCTCTCTCTCTCTCTCTCTCAGCCTAATCATAACTGGCACGTGAGATAAATTGCACTTCCATAATGACATTCTTCGCCAAGAAAAGGTTTCACTCATTTTACCTAATTCAGAAAAATTACATAATGTTGAAAAATACTTTTTCCATCGTTACTTTGGTTCCGTCTTTTCTGTTTTTCGTAAACATCGGTCGGGCACAAAGGAGAGAGAGAGAGAGATAATTTGTTTACGTTTGGTGGTATTCAGTTAATCTGACGGAGAATAAGAACATTTTCGACGATTTAGTAACTTATCACTAAAGGTAAGGAAGTATATATATTGGTAATTCTAGGCACGGACGTTACCGTGAATACGACAGCCACTAGAGATTGGGGCGTCAAACATGTTTCGTAGTGTTTAGCACTAGCCCCTGGGGCTTGATTACAGTCGACCCTCCAAAAATAACAGTAAATTCTTCATAAGCAACAGAAATACTATAGGAAACTGCAAATTCCAAAGAAATACCCACCGCGGAGGTATTAGCTAGGTTTACCATACACTTACTGAAAAGGAAACCAATTTTTATGACTATATTAATGAAAGGTCAAAACATTCCCCTTACCTTCTGATACTGTAGACTTCCAAGTTCCCTTCTTCAAATCCTCTGTGCCCTTAGGAACGTCTTCAGCCGAGTTCCTGAGATGCCCCTTGGGGTGCAGCGTGCTCTCACCTAGTCAATGACAAATAAACTCAGGTAGGGTTGTGGTATCCAGAAGTGGCGAAGCCCCTTAGAATTTTTGTAAGATTAATATCCAAAAGGTATCTTAAATGAGAGTTGGTTCATCTTGATGTTTCTGTCTAACAAGACATCTTCATCAAAGCATTAACACCCAAGGCCAGCCCCTACCATCACCTCATCAGGTTGCTTTTAAGTATTAATTAGCAGTGTACCTGCTGGCCATAGGTATCCGGCCCCTTCTATGAAGGTCGCCTGGTCACTCCCAAGAACGTTCCTTCAGTCCAGCGTTTCCTTCTTCGATCGTTGGACATTGGAACCTTTCTTCAAAGGACTCTCATTCAGTCCTACACTAACTTCTTTGGTCGTAAGACATCGCAGGCTTTCGACAGGCACGAAAACTCTTGAAACGAAAGCAATCAAACCCATTCCCTCAGAGATTGGTTTCTGTCTCTTCAGTTCTGGCTCAGGATGCCTTGGGTTTGCAGATTTGTCATCACTTGTCTTGCAATGAGCTTCAGGGTTTTAGATGTTGTGTTTCAGTGTCCTCCTGTTCCCTGGGACAAGGGGTAGATAAAACTTGCTCGATACCTTACCTGGACAAAGATAATTCTTGCAATTTCTCTAACATTTTGCCGAGTCTTGTTAAGTTTGATGACTGAGGCCACATCAGCACAGCTTGTACTTCCTCTGGGTGTAGGTTCCACCGAGAGAGAGGCTCCCGAAATGTGAGAAATTGAAGGGAACAACACTAAAGTTTGATTCGTTTCGGCAGCTGTTCACTTGGACCCACTCTAGACACGAGGTCACGAGGTATTACTGACTGAAAGGGGAGAGAGGGAGCAGGGAGGAGTGGTGAAGTCACGACTGGTCCTGGTCGCCCTGTAGAGAGAGAATCGTTCTCAGGGGTGGCAAAACTTTGGCTAGATAAGAAGACACGCTGTGAAATATACCTTTAAATATGATTAAAACATAACACAATAACATAAAAATGGTTGAATAGTCTCCCACCATCAGCCTAAGAGTTTAAAACATTTTTACAGTTTTATTTCCAAAAGTCAGTTTGACAAATATTCCCTTTCTCGTCGAATCAATCCTTTTGAGCTGATTCCATGAGGTGATATTACGCCATTTCAGTACCGCTGCAATATCCGATCATATCCATTAGCATTTTACAAATCGGTTTATTTGGGCTGTTGAGTTGTTCCAACTCGGCCACTCCCTCATCTGTCATCAATCATTTATTTTCCGTATTTTGAATATTACTGTAATAGATGTATGACGGATGTATACATACAGTTATATACACAGTGTGCTAATGGATTTTATAAGCACATGAGTTCTGAGCAGTATACACCTTCATATAAACATATAAAAAACATTTAGCACAAAATAGGTTGTATGATCTGACACTTATATCAAAATATCAGTCCTCAAGGTATTCATGTATGCATACATATGCCTGTTCATACTTATGCAGTAATAAGGTTCAGAATTTGTTTAAATAAACACATGTATGAATATTTAATTATAAGGAAAATTTGGTATAAAAAGACACAATAAACTTAAACCCTCAATCTCAGTTCTATTATTAATAATTTTCAAACTCACGACTTCACAGGAAGACTAACTACTTCATTTGTAAGAGAACAGAGACATCAGTTAAAACCAGTTACAGGGTGTCATCTTAAAATGGATTAACTTAAGAACATTATACATAAATACACAATTATATAATCATATAATCGTCGATATAATCCAATTTATTACCAATTATTTTACACTTGACCACAAAACAAGACAACTGATTGAATTTTGCTCTGTTTTTCTTTCTGAAAATATGGAAATAACCGGTATTAAACGGAACTCTCTCTCTCTCTCTCTCTCTCTCCTCTCTCTCTCTCTCTCTCTTCCCGCCCCACCCCCTCTCTCACAATCTCTCTTTCTCACACACCCTCACTCTCACGCTCTCTCTCACTCTCACTCTCTCTCTCCCCAGGTGTGACAGAAAGCCGGCAGTCAGCTTCGAAACGGCTTAAAAGCGTCATTCGGAAAGAAAGAGATCTGATGTTGCTAAGGACGCGGCTTCCGCCTGAAGGTGAGAAAGGATTGAAGCTCAGATATTATTTTTATTATTATTACTATTATTATTATAGTAGTAGTACATGGTGTGGCATTCATTTTGGTGAAGATAGTACCGTTAGTATTATCATTATTATTAGTTTTTTATATGTCATACTTTTTGGTGATGGTAGTACTATTGCTATGCCTAGAATTAGGATAGCTTTTTGTTGTAGCGGTTTATGATAAGGCATTATTTTATATATATCATTATTACCATTATACGAACAATATTTTTTTTCATATTTTATTAATTTTGGTGAAAATATATTATCATCAATAGTATTAGTATATGATAAGATAGTGTTTCTGTTGGTGATATCATTACAATTAATAGAAGAATGGGATTTTTGGAGATTGGATATATATATATATATATATTATATATATATATATATATATATATATATATGTGTGTGTGTGTGTGTGTGTGTGTGACATATATATATATATATATATATATATATATATATATATATATATATATATATATATATATAATCATGAATGGTTTTAAAGGACTCCCAGGACCCCGAGAAAGGGCGTGAAGGAATCCTGTGCAAAGGGAAGAAGGGATTCTGGCCTTCAGGAAAGCGACATTTTAATTTTAACCTTCCCTCCTCTCTCTCTCTCTTCTCTCTCTCTCTCTCTCTCTCGGGCATCTTGCAAAAATTTTCGACCTGCATCTTAAACCACTTTGGGTTTTCCCTTCTTCTGCAGGAGTCTGGTGCCCTTCGCGGCG